>NW_008580157.1:974655-1100357 GCF_000520115.1 Aphanomyces invadans
TTGCACAGCAACAAGCGGCGCAGGAACAGGTGTACCGGCAAGATGTGATCGCGAGCGATCAAAGCATGGAGAACTTGTGGGCGTGCGACGTGTGTGACTTCAAGAACTACGATGGTCACAAAACGTGTATCTTGTGCGGCACCGAGCGCGACTTCACTTTGTATGGAAAGGTACCATCGAAGCGAACAGCGGCGGTCGAGGACGGCAACAAAGCTGCAACGGCAGGGCTTTCCCCCACAAACTTTGTCCTCATGAACGATTCGACGCCGCGCACGATCAAGAAGAATCGCAATTTTGCCAAGCTCCGACTCAACAACCTGAACATTCGGCAAAAGGGAGCGCGGCGGCGACACGACTGGGTTCGCAACGTGGACGAGCAGAGCGGCAACATTGTTTGGGGCCGGAATCGAGACATCCTGGACCACAAGGTGCTCAAGCGCATTGTGGTGAAGGACTCGCTACCTCCCCTTGCGGACGACGGGGACTTTGACCTGCCGATGCTGCGCGACTCGGTGTCGAGCGTGAGCTCGGTCGGCAGTATCGCAAGTGTCGGGTACGTGAGCAAGATGGTGATGACGCCGAGGCACCCCGACGGGCGCATGTCGTTCGAGACGGCGGAGGGCCAGACGGCGTTCCAGACGGTGAACCCGACCGTGTTTTCGTCGGCCGAACTCAAGGACGTGTCCCAGCTCTCGTTCCAGCAAAAGCACGCGTGGTTTGTCCAGTACACGTCGACGATGGAGGTGCCGTGGGAGTACGGGCACATGCTGCTCGAGATCGACCGGGCCAACTTGCTCCACAACTCGTGCGAGCAGTTGCTGTGGGCAACCCACGACCAGCTGCACCAGTCGCTCCGAATCAAGTTTTTGAACGAGCCAGGCGTTGACGCGGGCGGTCTCGAGCGCGAGTGGTTTACGCTCATGACGGAAGAAATTTTTGACGAACGCACGGGGCTCTTTGGCGCGTGCATGGACAACGCGTACATGATCCGCGCCACGTCGAGCGAAGCGTCCGAGGACCATCTCATGGTGGGCGACGCTGGGAGTTGTCGTGCGTCACGTTGTGGTTGTAGTACTTTCAAGCGATCGGGCGCTTTATCGGGCGGGGGCTGTTTGAAGGGATGCTGCTGGACGCCCACTTGGCGCTGCCTCTGTACAAACACATCCTCGGGACGCCCATCACGTTCTCGGACCTCGAGTTTATCGATGTCGAGCTGTACAACAACCTCAAGTGGCTCAAGCAGAACAAGGGCGTCGAGTCGCTCTGCTTGGACTTTAGGTACGCATCGGAGAGAGAGGCTGCGCTCATGGCAACTTGCTAGTGTGAATGTGGCGCAGTACGACAAGGAGCCGCTCACGATCGACCTGTGCCCGAACGGCCGGCACATCGCCGTCACGGACGACAACAAGGACGAATACATCTACCTCCGGTTCAAGTGGATCATGATGACGAGCATTTCGCCGCAGCTGGCATCGCTGATCAAGGGCATCTACAGCGTCATTCCGCTCGAGATGCTGTCTGTGTTTGACCACCAAGAGCTCGAGCTCCTCATGTGCGGCATTCCGGACGTGAATGTGGACGACTGGAAGGCGCACACGACGTACATTGGAAACGAGTGCGACCCCCAAGTGATCGAGTGGTTCTGGGAGGTCGTGACGGGTTTTTCGACCGAGCAGCGCGCACGGCTGCTGCAGTTTACGACCGGGTCGGCGCGGGTGCCAGTCCAGGGATTCAAGACGCTCACGATGAATGACGGCCGCATCTGCTTGTTTGCAATCCAGGGCATTCGAAAGGAAGAGTGCTTGTACCCGCGCGCCCACACATGCTTCAACCGGCTCGACCTCCCCATGTACTCGTCCAAGAAGGACCTCGAGACGGCGCTCACGATGGTCATCAAGATGGAAGTCACGGGCTTTACGATCGAATAGCGTCATTTTTTTAACAAACAGCCATCGTGGTCCATCCCCAGACATGGAACCACACAGTCGTCACGAGCATGCGAACGTTCGACTCGCGCTGATGCGTCTCGGCAGTCATCCCCTTCAATCGCCAGACCTGCTTCCCTCTGGGATTGCACGTAGGCACTCTGAAGCATACAACTCGGTTGTAGCGTAGTCGGCGCTGCTAGTCCAACGTGTACGTCGTGCCATGCTTTCGCTTTGCCGACACCTTTTGCACGAGGGGGCGAGGAAGGAGGACATCCTTTGTCGCTGACTCGCACCTCGATGGAGATGGGCACGCACAGCGAGACTGTGATACTGCCGCCACGACGTTGACGTTCCTCGCCACATGCAATGCCTGCGCCCCTTGTGACGACAACAAGCTGGTCGGGATGCTGTACGTGGACGCAATTAAAACATGACGACCGTGACGACGCCTGCGACTGCCTGTGGCCCACCAAGTGCCACTGGGCAAGGGCATTTGTTAATCGCGCACATCAGAATCTTGGTATTCGACAAAGCGGCAGGCTTGTGCTTTACGAGGTGATGTCGCATGGCATGTTAGTGTGACACCAGCGAGGAAACGGCGCCGCTCACCCGACTGCTTCGTTAGCTTCACCATGGAACTTTCAAGGACTTCCGGATAAAAGCAAGTCGGACGAGGTGGTATCCGGATAACGTAACTTCAGCAGTTGCAAAGGTCAATGGAGACGGAAGGCCACGACAAGGAAGCGGCGTACGAGGCCAAGATGGTGAAGAAGACAGTGCTGGCGCGGCAGCGGAGGAAGATGCGCCGGAAGGAGTTGTTGGGCTCCATGACAGCAGGTAAAGCTTCCGCGGACGTGAATGCTTCAACATCTGAGCGAAATACGTACGCAGAGGAACGCAAGGAGTTTGTGGCTAACGAGGCGCGCGAAGAAGAAGAACGTGTGCGGCGTTTGGCAGAGGCACCTGAAAAAGGACAGCGCATTGCTATTGACTGCGGCTACGACGGTATCATGAGTAACAAGGTACATCGACTGTAGTACGCGCCAACGTCACCTGCCATGCTGGTGCAGGAAGTGAGCAGTTTGTCCAAGCAGATCAAGTTCTGCTACGGCACAATCAAGCGCATGGACAATCCCTTCGCCTTGACCGTGACGGACTGCTCGGAAGGGTCGCGCATTGCATCCGCGTTGAAGCGCTTCAGTGCCGACAAATGGAGCATCAAGCTTGAACCTTCCAACGTCTCGAGCTTGTATCCACAATCCGTACGTCCCATCCATCAACAGGTCCATGGAGACTTCGTGTGCATAGGACCTGGTCTTCTTAACCCCCGATTCCTCGACAACCTTGACCAGTCTCGACTTTTCCAAAGTTTACGTCATCGGCGGCATTGTCGATCGTTCCCGTGTCAAAGTACGACATGCATCTCGTTACCTGAGCTGAACAACATTAGGGCCGCTCGCTTGAAGCCGCCACGGCGCTCGGCGTGGCAACCGCGCGGCTGCCAATCCAAGAGTACGTGCCCGATCGCCACACGGATCACGTGTTGAACGTCAACACGGTGGTCGAGGTAAACAAGTCACGAAAGCATCCATCCATGGGGACGTGTAGATTTTGGCGTCTATTCAAGCAGGGAACGACTGGCCTACAACCTTGGCACAGTGCCTGCCCAAGGTAGATCTCTCTCTCCTCGCCTGTGGTCCTACTCGTTGGCGTAGCGAAAGCAAGCCAGTATGAGTCGGCGTGTGCTAAAGCGTCAAGCGAAAGAGCTCACGACAAGTGATGAAATCCAAGAACGGGACAACAACGACGTCGACGCGAAAGCGGACGACATTGGCGAAGACAACGCATGAGGCTAAGGCCCCCAGAACGCCAGCACTTGGTCCACCGATTCTTCTTCTTTGAACGTTGTCAGGTGCACGCGATTCTCGCGGTCGACGTCGTAGCCGTAGATTGCTGTGGACGGCCGGCTGTTGTACTTGGAGTACATGGAGACAGTATATCCACCCGTGTCATGAATCACAATGTAGTCGCCGACTTGTATCTGGGGCAACCAAACTTGCTTGGCCAGAAAGTCCCCAGAGAAGCAAAGGGGTCCCGCAATGTCTTGGCGCACGAAGGGCCTACGAAGCATCTCCGTTGCAATTCGTTCGTCGCAGCTACTCGTGTTGTACGTACCCGGATCTCAAAGCGCCCGTGGCGTCAAAGACCGACAACACGTGCGGCCACTGGTGTGGAAGGTATGCCGTCCGCAGGAACTGGTTGGCGCCGACATGGACGACTGCGATGTTCTGGCCCTCCCACTGCTTGACGCTTTCGACTTTGGTGAGGGTGATCCCTGCCTTGACGAACACAGACCGCCCAAACTCGGTCACGATCGACACGCGCGTGGAAAAGATGTCGGGCACATGAATTCGCAGCTGGGCGGCGTAGTCTTCGTAGCCGAGATCGGACACACCGTCGTACACAGTGGGCAGGCCGCCACCGATGTCAACCACTTGAACTTGAGGGACGCCAATGTGCGCGTTCACCAACTCGCTGAACTCGACGGCTCTTTTCGCGCCTGCCACGAGCAGGTCCAACGCGCACCCTTGGGATCCGACATGGATGTGGACTCCTTGGAGCCATCGATGGGTCTACCAAGACGCAGTGGCCATGAGCAACGTCGCAAGACTTTGGCGAGACGAACCAAGTAGATTTCGATAAGACGGGCTTGCGTCGAAGGAGTCCAGGGTAGACCGAACTTGCTGGAGCTTGTCGCGGTGCTCGTGGACGCAATGGAGCCTCCACCGACGACAGGATTGATCCGAAGTCCTATCTGGCCGTCGTGGCGACTGCGCTCGCCTTTGTTGGGACCATAAAACTCTGTCAAGATGCACTCGACTTTGGCGATTTCGTCTTCGTTGTCGAGATTGACGTAGCACCCCAATCGGATCGCGGCCGCGAGCTCGGCATACGTCTTGCACGGGGAATCAAAGACAACGGACCGTGGCGGGAAGCCGAGACGGAGCGCGTGGTGGACCTCGGCGAACGACGCGCACTCTGCGCCAAATCCCATCTCTTGCGCAATTCTATTGCAACGCGTGAGTGTCCCTGTCCATAAAACAGTAAAACCTCAAGACACTGCGAATCGGATTCGCCTTGACGGCAATCGCGTGGTTGAAGTGGGCGCCTGGAAATGCAGCATTCAATGACGCCAGGCGCGCCTTGAGGTTCGGAATCGAGATGAGGTCGACAGCATTCAGGCCGTTCAAAGACGACACGGCGTGCTTGACAATTCCTTGGACACTGGAGCCGCGTGTATGATGCTGAGCTTCCTCGACCTGGAGGATGTCCAGTTCCTGAGTAGGAGAGGAGGATTTCCCGATCGTCCTATCATCGCGCCATGGTTTAGGGCAAAGAGCGGAAGGGGCGCAGTGTACGAGGGGTAACTAGAGAGACGCGCCGCAATGAGGTCCTACGTGCGCGTTGTAAATGTGTGTGCTGTTTCGGGGTTACTGTGTTCGTCGACGCACCTGCAACGTCACATGAACGACTTCAGTTGGATCCCACCCCATCTCGCGGCATATCTACACAGGACACGTCCACCAGTCCGTGAAGCTATGCAATGTACGCACGTCTAGCGCGGTGTCCTCCGCTGATTTGGACTCGTTCTGGTACTGGGAGAGGTCCACCGCCCGCACGCGCTCCATCTTCGTCAATTGTTGGAATGGCGAACGCACTTCCATGGAATCGTTTTGATTGGTCAAGCAAGTCCAATCCTCATTTCGAAAGCCATGACGCGGAAACCATCGGGCGCCGCCGTCTTCTTCGGCGCGATTGTGGTCGGGGCTGCGGGCGTGATCTACTACGTGCATGACCTGCAAAAGCGCGAGAAGAAGGTCCACTTCTCCACGACACGCATCCGAGTCTGATCTGTTTGATGTAGGAAATGCGGGCTGGAGTCATCCGCGACATCAAGCGCGATCGGCAGCGTCAACAACAAAGCACCGACTCGACGTAATCCAGCAAAACTTGGACTCTTTCGTTAACTTAAGCGCTGTCGTCACACGCATGTCCTTTCGACATACCGTCCCGTGCAGACGAGATCTTGCAACCACACGTTGCATTGGTCATCAACACACTGCTCGTCGACTCGTTGCTGTTTGAGTTGGGCGGTCTTTGCGAGAACTAGAATTCTCCGGACGTCTTTCACGACGGACGCGGGCCCAGACACGAAGACGGACCCTTGGAGCTCATCCAGGTTGCTCAAAATGGTCGACACCTCCGCGTCGACGGCGTCCTGGATGTAACGATGAGGAGCTTCCGCGTCGATCTCTACTTTGTCCGACGAGCACGCAAGCACGACGCGGAGGTCAAATCTGGATTGCCACAGCTTGACGTGGTTTCCGTACGGCACACAAACTTTGGTCAGACATCCGTAATACAGGACGTGCTTCGCCGTGATTTTGGCTGTGTCCTTAGCACATCGGTCTTCCATGACAGCTCTGACAAGAGCAAAGCCAGCCCCTGTCGCGATGAACGTAACAGGAGCCGATGGCCCGAGTTCGGGCCATGGGACGTCATCGGACGGCACAAGTTCGCTCCGCACCTGCGGAATCTGGATCGGATCCAGCACCGTTTTTGCTTCTTTGCGGGTCAACGCGTCCAGCTCCATGAAACAAGCCCCCAACATACCGTCGGACCGGTCGATGTTTTTGAACGACGTAGCGGCAGGTGGTACGTCAAGGCAAATGTGGATGTTCGTGGGACTGACGAGGTTGGACGAAGCGATCGAAAACTCCCGCGGCAGCATCCGTGGCGCAGTATGGAGAAATGCATCGAGCGACATTTGAACTGAAGGATATTGCCGCAGCAGACCCACAAGCGTCAGCTACGTGGTACATCAATGCACATCCATCAACAGAGCGTTCAGTACCCCTGCAGCCGAGGCATGGTACGCTCTTGAATCGGACGCTAGGTGGGTAAGCGCGGCAGCTTCGCTCGGATCGGTGGCATAGTGAGCTAGCTTCTGCACAAACTCTGGAGGGACCTGTACCGCCAAGCAAGTGAGTGCGTCAATGGATCAAGGAGGTGGTATTCCGCGTACAGAGATGAGCTCGTAGTACTGCCTCAGGACGGTAAAGAGGCGCGTGGGAGATGGGAACGGGTCTTGAAACGACTCCAACCCTGGCAAGAGTGGAATCGGCTGGATCCATCGGTTCTCTGTCGGCCCATGGGAAAAACCAAGGCGCATGGCAAGTGCTGCCACCAACAGCTCTGGATTCAATGGGTAGATGCGAATGACATCCCCTGTCGAGTACACAAACGGTGGTACGGTCATGGCCAAGCACACGTGGAGCATCGCGGGCTTGGGCTCGGAGACGACATAGGCGACTTCGCTTACGATCAAGTTGGGTGGGCTGAAAAAGATCTTCAAGTCAGGCGTGACGGTGAAGGTGTCAATGCGTCGCTTTCGTCGGTCGGGGGCCCGCGGCTCCGCCACGTCAATAACAACGAAACGATGGGTGACTTTTGGGGGCAGGAGGACCGAGTTGGCATGTTTGGCGGCCGCGGCCGAGTGCGTGGCGCCGAGGCCGATCGTTTGAAAAATATCAGCTTCCCAACTCGTAAAGATGTTGCCCAGACCAGAGTGGCAATCCCCCAGACAGCACTGCATAATGCGAGTTGCCCCCAGCTCCTCGAGCTTCGCATCCACCGTTGTGCCAAACTCGTTGAAATTGATGCCGTACTTGGTGTCACCTGACGCAAATACGGCGTACCGAACGGCCCTGAGTCGCCGACTCTTCTTCAGCGTACGAGCGTCTTTTTGATTTTGCAACCAAAAGTAGAAATGGGCGGCGTTGTCTGTCGCGCCGCCACAGGTGTATGTGGACACGATGAAGATCACGAGTGGCTCGGTGCAAAACTGGTCCGGGTCGAAGTTGTACAGGTCTTTCACCGTTGCTTGCATGCCACAGCGGATCGCAGCGTGGTGGAATCTGTTAGCAAGCGCTTCTGTACGACCTGTCTGTGACCCAAAGTAGATGGTCATAGGGAGCTTGGACGGGTCTTCCTTGAAGCTCGTCGCCGAGGTGGAGCTTCTGGGTCTTGGAAGCAATTGCGTCCATCGACGCGACTCAGACTGGGCCAGTTGAGACGTCGGAGTGGGTTGGACCACCGCCGACGATTTCCCTCGCAGCAAGTTGATCATGAAGGTGCCTAGGGTGGGGTCGCATTCGCGTTTGGTGGCTATGAATAGGCCAGCAAGTCTCGAATTCAACCAGTTACAAAACAGTTACGTTTTACGCCTATAGTCAATTCCAGTGAACATAATTGATTTCACCACATAAAATAGCTTGACGTTACTATGGACGTCGGGAGGGTATTTTTTAAATTTAACTTGCATCTTGGAACAACCTGTTGGGAATCGGACGACGGCAGGCAGGATCGACAGATGGGAGGAGTCGCCGGGTCGCTCTTCATGCTGTGGGTGCGCAGTGGCTTCTCGTCAGCCACGGTCGCATCTGCGTTGACATTCTTCCCACCATCGCCGACGTATGGCCTCGTAAAGCAGGCGGACGGGGCCACTGCGGTCGATCATTATATCGACGCCAATGTCCCATTTTCGTCGACGGCCTCTTTGGCCGTGGTTCGCACCAAACGCGGACAGGAAATCCCTTGTACGTCACTCTCCTTTGCATGATTTGAGTTCATTGTCGTGGTTAGGCTTTGTCTTTCGCCATCCCGAAGCCACATTTACGATGATTTACAGTCATGGTAACGCCACGGATTGTGGAGGCATGTTCCTGCGATACCTTTCTCTATCTCGAGTACGATACTCTATCTGCTTGGACGCAACGAGCGCTGAATGTCACCTCCTACGAAGGAGTTGAAGGTGAACGTTGTTGGCTACGACTACACTGGGTATGGTGGCGCGTCAGGATCGCCATCTGAAGCCGACACGTACGCCGACATTACAGCAATATACGACCATGTTGTTGCTCATATCTGCACGTCGTCGGACCCAGCCAAAGAGATTATCCTGTACGGCCAGAGCGGTATGCTTCCATGCAATATTCCACATCAATGTACGGCCATGATGAGTTCGTTCGGCAGTGGGCAGCGGCCCCAGCATCTACTTGGCAACAGAGCGTCCTGTTCGAGGACTGATTGTCCACAGCGGGCTTCTCAGTGGGATGCGCGTGCTCACTTCCAAGTAAGCACCACTGGATCGACCGAACTGCTCCACGTCACACAGCTCACTTCCACGTGATAGTCGGTGCCTGGCTTGCTTAGACATCTACCCCAACGTTGACCGCATTCAAAACGTGACGTGCCGAACTCTCATCATCCACGGCGTCGACGACATGGAGATTCCGATCGCGCATGGCCACGGCCTCCATCAAGCGCTGCCCGTGGCGTCGCAGGCAGAACCGTACTGGGTTCCCGATCGTGGCCACAATGACATCGGGGAGACGGCGACATGTCGACCTGGTTACGTCCAGCACCTGGCCGCGTTCCTCAAGACTCTTTAATGCAACACACACGCCATTAAGTTAGTTATTCTGAAAACCGTTCCGTGAACGGGTTGGGAAATTCGACGCTGCACGTCGACTCCAAGCTGTGCCGATTGAGCAATGGATTTCGCGAGGGCTTGAACTGTCCCGCGTCGTCGTCTTCGTCTTCGTCGTCCACGGGGCGATGGCGAAGGGCGAGCTCGAGTTCCGCGAGCCTTGTCATCGTTTGAGTCAACAGCAGCATCGCTTGGTTGTGCTGCCGCTCTTGCTCGAGCACTCGCGCCTCCAGGAGTCCATTGCGCAGCTCCAGCGCTTTCACGACCTGCACTAAGTGCCGGTCGTCCACCTCCACACTGCAGATGCTCGTGTCTGTGCTGGACAGCGTCGGCCGTTCGCCAAATGATCGAGGACTGGATGCCGATGGTGGAGGTGGAACGACTACACTTTTTGGTCGAGATGGCGTGGCATCTTCGACTTGGTTGTTTGCACTGTGCTGGCATGGCGTGGATGACGGGTCCGAGGCCAGCTTCGGTCGTCGAAGAGATACTGCTGGCGGGGTGGGGGTGGTGGCTTTTCCTGGGGCTGCACATGAGTGATTTGTGGATGGATGTCGGGACTGGATCATGCATTCAGCGCACACACGCTGCTTTTTGTCTGTCTGAGCCGCGACGCGGAGTTTGCCGGCGACGTGGGCCTTGCACAACGGCACGTGGCACATGGCACACATGTACCGCTTTCGAAACATGGTGAACGGCTTGTCGCAAACCCCGCACGCCGTTGCATCGTCTCCAAGATGCCGAGACGTCGTAGATGTCGATGTCGTTTCCTCGCCGTCGTCATCCTCATTGTCGTCATCGACCTCTTGAATTCGCATAGGATCCTCCTGGTCCGCGCTGTCGCCAAACGACGGCTCAAAATGCATCGTGAAGAGCATGCTGTCGCGAAGGCTCTCGCGCATAACTTGGGACTGGCGATACAAGTCGCGCATGGTTGCCTCGTACGCTGGGTCTGACTCTTCGTTCTCATTTTCGTCCTCGCATGCCTCGGGGTGGGCAAATCTGTACTTTTCGTCGGCCTTCTGCAGTATGCGGATGCAATCACGGTCGAGACCACTCATCGTTGCCATCGCAAGTGCGCGTAAGCCGTCTGGCATCTTGACCCAAATGCTATCTGGACACATGGAGCACAGCATGGACAGAACCTCCGATCGAGCGTTCGCTCGTATCGCGACGTGAAGAGGAAGGAGCTGGGAGTCGTTACGGGTCATGCCACCCTCGGGGAATGCGAGCAGGAGCGCCCGAATTGCATCCAACGGGATATTATGTTCCGTGCATGCCCAATGCAACGGAAGCATGCCATACGGGTCGCGCTGTTCAGCAAGTTCTGGAGATCGCGGGAGTCGCTTGATGAGTTCACTCCATTGGCCTTCCTCTGCTAAGCGAATGCCGTCCTTGGTCGACCTCGCGGAGCGCATCACTTGTCAACAACTTTCCAGCAGAAGTGGCACCGGCGTCTCTGCCGCCAACGTGGATTGCGGTGGACCAAGTCACATGGTTCATCTGGCCAGCCAATCAGAACTGCCCACTCTTCCTTGACACAAGATTAAAGTATGACCATACAATTCTCTAGTACATTCTGTAACGGTGGAGAGGCTGCAGTGTAACAAAATTATAAATTATGATTGGCTAATAAGTAGGCGATTAGAGACGGGTCATCGAATTATAGCCAATCAAATTCAAGGTAAATGCTTGCCGCCCGAGGGTCTGGAGCACCCCACATCTCCATTGACACAATGCAGCAAGGCAGAGAAGCGCTGTCGAGGCCAGTGACATGTAAATGGTCTCGTCCGATCTAGTCGAACGGAACAGTGTGCTAGGAAGGGGGATTCGTTCAGACCATGACGCCGACTAGTTGATGTGGTGTAACGGTGGCGTGTCTCTATGGATATGGACGCATGGAGAGTGATCAGAGAGTGTGATGAGAATTCTCTGCCAAGAACTCGAAACGATCAAAATTAAAATATGCAGACTGAGAGTGCCTAAGTGTCGGAGAGAGTATTACTGCTGATCTACATGAGCACCTACTATAGTTGGTATATGAATTCGACTTGAGAGTGAAAGTGAGTGCACTTTTCCGTTTGGAGACTGGAATTCCCGGCATCATGGCGGACGACAACTCCAGTCGAAGGCGATGGCGGCGGAGGAGACGGCGGGCATAACATCACCGTTGACGATAGGTTTCTCCGCACAACCAAGGCGTCATTCGTGCTCCTACCCAAGCGCTTTGGTCGCACGATCAGCCAAACGTAGCCTCCACGGTACCGAAGCGGCCAGATCGTTTCCTCCTCACCTAATACTTGTCAAGCGACTGCTGTACGAAACCATCATCCGTGCCGCTATCGACGGCGCGACGATCACGCACTTGTTCTACATGCAATACAACGTCGGTCGAGACGCCGACAAGACCTGCATTAAGTCGACGTGGTTTGGCCTCAGCATGTGCTTTTCGTTCCCTCAGTTTCTCAGCGTGACGACAAGCAGATGGCGAATCAAACGAACGACTGCGTACACCGACGACGCACCGAGATGGACCGGGTTCGCCGCGATCGCGCCACAGCAAGTCCAGCGCGCATAAGACCATGAAGTGTGCGATGACGTTGGTGTCTTGCTCATCCCCTTTTATGCTGGGGCGCTTGTGACTTTCGTTCAACATCACGATGCCTTGTTTCAAGTGCACGATGGACTCGTTCGTTGCATGCTTGCCAGTTCATTCTTCGCACGACTTGGTGATCAGCTGGGGTTGTCCACAGTCGTCCAGCCCAACATCCAGATGGGCACTTTCACCGCTTCTGTTGACGGGCTCAGTCATGTCATGTTCGTGGCAGCGGATGAGTC
This sequence comes from Aphanomyces invadans, assembly GCF_000520115.1. NCBI lineage: Eukaryota > Oomycota > Saprolegniomycetes > Saprolegniales > Verrucalvaceae > Aphanomyces > Aphanomyces invadans. Next base: position 986,974 of record NW_008580157.1, read on the forward strand.
AGCCAAGCATTTGCTCAAAACAACAATCGTGTCGCCGTTGCGGCATCTCGTGTCGAAGGTGTCGCGTGGCTCGTGGAGGGAAGTACGTGGCAGCAATTCCAGTGCATTGTCGATGTCGCCCGTGCACTTTCTACGGCATCGCTTTTCGTTCCACCGTCGCGAGCAATTTTGGACTTGGCAGGTATTCCAATCGAAATTGCGCCTACATCACGAAGCGCCTTCCACCGCATTCTGCATGACGTATGCTGATCATGGCTTCGTTTCATTCTGTGATGTGTAGGCAAGGTAAGGACGAGTGAAGAAGCATGAACAATACATTCGTCAAAAACTTGCGCTGGAACCAGCACGTTTCAGAGGAAGCTTCGCCCAGACTCCTGCAGCCATTGAAAGGCAACACTTCAAGTGGATGTTGACGTAAAATCGGCGCCAACTCGGTCCGATCCTTCGAGCTCCGTGGTTGATAATCGACAGGCCACGAAGAAAACATTGCTCGACGCATGTTGCCACGTGCTGTGTCGTGCGCACATGGACCAAGCATTTTCCACGATCGGAAATGTGCGGGAAGCATCTCGCAAGCCGCCAAACAAGTGGGAATGTCGGTGCTGGCAATGTCGACCGATCTATCAGGAGCTGCAAGTGGATGTGTGCACACGCCAGGTCACGTGCGAGTACCTTCCCGACCTCTACGCGCCACAATATCGACTGTTGCTGGATAGTGTCCGAGATGAGATCGAAAATAGCGGCGAATAACAGTACTGCACCGACCCATGCTGCTCAAACTATCGTCGACCGAGGGGAGGTAAGGTGGCGCGCATGTGTAAACCTCTACTACTGACACACACCAAATCACCGACAAGCATGTGAAGCAGCCCTTTGTCGTGCTTGCGTCGGGTTATCGCGTCGACCGTGTGCGGGAAGTGCAATCCGGCCAGTCGGCGCTTTGTTGTTGGACGTATCTGTGCCGTCCATAGCCTCAAGCGGACATGCAAGCTGCATATCCCCGACGGAGGAAGCGATTCGGCACTACGATGTCGTCGATGACGTCCTGTCCACAGACAACTCGAATGAAATTCGCCAACACGAGCTTGCGTTTGCCGACGTCACGATGTGAGTGTTCACCTTTGACACCTCGATAGTGTCAGTCCAAAACACTATCATCACGTCACATCGACCACACCTGGGAGACGTGGCAGTGCCCCAACTCCAAGCTCCACGAATTCCTCGTCCTCGAACTTGCTGTGCACGCAAACTCGCACGACGTGTTGCGAAACGTGAACTGGTCGTACGGGTGAAGGGACTGGGGCATGTCCTCCGTCGCTGCCGCCAAAGGTGTCGGCACAGCACGGGTACTTGAGCAAGTTGATGGTGTTGCGATGGATGGACGGATGGTGCAGCGTTCGACCGAGGCCGACGTCGACTGGAGTGCTGCAAGCTAGAAGACGGGCGGGGCCTCGCGGATCCATCGCCTTTGAGTTTGCGTTGCTGCCGTGCTATTTAATAGTGCTTTTTGGACTGCTTGGCATCTTTGAGGAACTGTTGCAGCGCATTCAACCGGTTGTCAATGTCGACGAACGACTGTAGCGGCAGCCGGTCCTTGTCGCTGTCGTCGCTGTCATCCAAGGGTAGCCGGTGGAGGGCCTTTTTCGACGGCTTGGGGCGTCCTCGTGGCGACGTGTGCCGAGTCCCCTGCACCGGATGCGTCGTTGTGATGGTTTTTTTGGCGGTGGACTGGCGCGGAGATCTTGTGGCCGCGGTGGTCTATGCCATTCGTGAGAGTTCGTCCTAGGCACGATAGACATTACATGTGGGTAATCGCGCACGTTTTGCTGCTTCCCGACCGAGTTGAACACACGTGGCGAGCTCAATCGAGTGTCCTGTGCACAGTGCGTTGGGTTCGTGGCGTCGAGGGGCTCTCGTACGGACCGTTTCTCGTTGACTGGAGGAATTCCGGGGAAGCCGCGACCTCCGCGTCGAAGTGGATCCGCCAGACTGATAGCCCGCAGACGAGTCGGACGAGTACCCACTGGGAGGCTTCCTTGTTGGCCTATCGAGCCCGTCAGGATGACACGGCATGCGCTTGTAGATCCTATACGTATGCGGAGACTGCGACCGGGCTCGAAGTTTCAGCTGGCGCTCGTGCTAGTGAATATAAAGGTCAGTCTGTCCAAATAATGCAATCGAGTGTACATGGTATGCTGTGGGGTCGAATCGCTTAAATTTGGCCTTGTCTTGTTTCCTGTCGAATGGGTTTCCGCCTTCGCTGTCGCTGGACGCAGCGGCAGAACTTGGCCGGCGCGGCTTCTGTGCCAAGCAAAACAAGTTTAGCTAACCAAGTTGCTCGAGAGAGAATTGTTTTCGTCACGGACGGTCGATCCATTCTGCGACGGCGTCGATGTCGCCGTGGCGTTATTCGAACGTGCCACGGACGATTTGGACTGGTTCGACTTGGTCCGTTGGATGGCGAGTTGACGCAGGAGCTCTCGGTTCTTCAGCTGCAGCTCTTGCACGGTCGTCTTGGTCGCGTTGAGTTCATTGGTTGCGTCCTTGAGCTGCTCATGCAACTCTTTCTACACAACATGAACAAGCTGTGGTCCGTTGTGATGCCTTCACGCTGGGGAAAACACATACGACGCGTGAGGCGTGGTCTTCAGTGGCTCTTTCAACATCCCTTTCGAGGTGTCGAATCCGCTGAATGTATTGCGACTCGTCCGCCACGTTGTGTTGGGGCGGAGGTTGCGACCTAAGCGCGGTCAAATCGCTGAATTCAATCGTGGATGGCACACCGAAGAAGGTCCACTTGCGCTTGCAGCCCTTGAATTTCTTTCGACGACTCTTTGCGCAGTTGCTCGTACATGGTGGATAATTCCTTGTTTTCGGCAGTCGCCGCCTGGGAACATGGCGTTAGGGTGCCCAAAATTGTGGACATGTTCGTACGATCAACTCGCTCTTGAGATGAACCACCGACGTCGCGTCGTCCTGCCTGTCATGGGCCTCTTGCAATTGCTGGATGCGCAGGCGCAGCGAAGCGTTTTCATCCCGTATGCTTTCCAGTCGCTTCTCCATTGCACCATCAGAGGTTGAGCGCGCCTCCATGAGTGTCTACGTTCAATCGTGATGTCGATGAAGGGCACACGACGTGCTCGTTTCCACCTGCTTGAGACGGCGAATCGTGCGTTGAAGCATATCGGGGGATGGAGAGTCCACGTAGTTCAATGGAAGTGGGTAATGGACGCGGTCGAACTCGACGGCGTAGGTCAAGATCATGTATCGCTTGTTTTGGAGTGACGTCACAGGATCGGGCGCGTTGGAAGGAGTTCCAGTGGACTTGCCCAGCTTACGCTTTCGGTACAGTTCCTAAGCACGGGATTTTGACGACAGGGTGCATCTCGCGCTGACAAACCAAGTCAGAGTAGGTAAGGAGGTCGATGAAGACTGACTCGCTCTTGTGCTGCAATGCAGACATGAGCATGTTGACGAAGGTGAAGAATCGCTTGAAGTTTCCCGTCTTCTTGGTTAGCTCTTCGATGTCTACGGTCGCAACTGAATGCGCTGTTGTTGCGTGAGTTTCGCCTTACACAGCGCAGGAAAGTGTGCCCCCCATCGATCACTGTCGGCGCCGCCTTTCACACTCTGCTCTTCCACTTGCACATGCAGCTCATCTGATTGTACCCACACGTGCACGTAGTACTCCACGCCGTGGAAGCACATGGTGCCAGACGCTTCCACCCCGCGCTCGTCTTCCATCGTCAGCGTTGAATGTGATTGGGATCTCGGTTCGGGCGGTTCACCAAACCGTCCAGACCGACGTTGAACCAACAGTATCGAACAACATATGGAGTATACTGAATCCAAGTTTAAATTATCCGAGGCGTTTCTTCCATGGTTTCGAAAGGTCGCCGCATTGTGCAAGTCGCGCCGTCAAGAAGAACGACGAGAGGGCTCGACCATGGCGAGTCCGCGGATGCAATGGATATCCCAGCGCATCCTGGAGTCCTTTGAGCCCGCCGTGACGCAAGGTGAAGTCACAGAGTTCTTGGGATCTGCCCCCGTCAAGAAACTCCTCGATGAACTGCTCGCAGGGAAGGAAGCCACCAAGCTCTTCATTCACTTCCAAGTAGACGTACGACGAGCCCCATGTATAATTGCATGCATCTCATGTGCACATGATGTAGCCTACGGACAAAGGGGCTGAAGCAACGCGGATGCGCCTCTCAGCGTCCGCAGGCAACACATTACCTATCCGATCCAAGTGTTGTTACTTTCTTCGCAGCATCGCCGATGGGAAGGCAGTCGACATGACCAAGGTACAGTGCTACTTCCAATGCAGGAACTGTGCACTCAAGGCGACGACGGGTGTAGGGAAGCGATAACACATTGCTGTTTGGCGAACTGGCATCGAATGTCCTTCGAAACCTGGAATCGACCTTGTCGCAACTGTTCACACCATTGTTCAAAGCGCGAGACGACTGGGGCAAAGCCGACTCGGATCTCAAGATCGAGTTCATGAATGAATCGGAAAAGTTCGCCAACGACTTGAAAGAAGCGCTGCACAGCATGGATAGTGGCCTCGAGTTGCGTCGCCCAGACCGCGAGTACGAAAACGCGGGGACGCGGGGCAGTGGGTTGAGTGAGTCTCCGAATGTGATCGCGCACTACGAAGAAGTGTTGAAGGACTGGTGTGACGTTATCTCGACGTACCTCGAAACCAACACGACCGGCGACGGCAGAGCCAACGACGACGAGATCGACGACGATGGCCCGATGGGCGAGCTCGAGTACTGGCGCCGTCGCATGCAGCGACTCACGAGCATTACGGAGCAGCTCAAGACGAACGAGTACAAGGATGTGTTTCTCGTGCTTAGCCGAACATCAAAGAACGTGAGCGACGACACAAAACAACGCATCCAGACGCTGCTTCGGCGGTGGAAGCAGACGGACATCAGCATCACGGAAGCTGCGAACGAAGCCAAGGATAACGTCAAGTACTTGTTTACGTTGGAGAAGTTTATCGTTCCGCTGTATTCTGGCACACCAAGCACCATCATCGACACGCTGCCAGCCTTGATGAACTCGATCAAGATGATTCACTCCATCGCGCGATACTACAACACGTCCGAGCGCATGGCGAGCCTCCTCACCAAGATTACGAACCAAATGATCACCAATTGCAAGAATTGCATCACGGGCGGCGAGACGTTCGAAGTGATGTGGACAAAGGAACCGGAGGAACTTGTGCGCAACTTGGACTCATGCCTGAAGCTGAACGAAGCGTATCAACAGCAATACCGCGCGACCAAGGACAAACTGTTCTCGATGCCCAAAGGCAAGCAATTTGAGTTCAACGAGATGCAGATCTTCGGCAAGTTCGACCTGTTTTGCCGTCGCATGATCAAGCTCATCGACATGTTCACGACAATCCACCAGTTCTCGTCGCTGGGCCAGCACAAGTTGGAAGGGATGGAAGAGCTCATCACAAAGTTTAACAGCGTCATTCGCGAGTTCCGGCTTCGAAACCACGACCTCCTCGACTACCGAAACAACCGGTTCGACCGCGACTATGTCGAATTCAACGTGCGCATCTCGGACTTGGAGGGGCTCCTCCAAAAGTTCATCAACGACTCGTTCGAGAATATCACGTCCATTGAGCACTCGCTCAACCTCCTGCGCAAGTTCCAGACCATCCTCCAGCGCGAGAACCTCAAGTCCGACCTCGACTCGAAATTCAACGTGATCTTTCAGAATTACGGCCTCGAGCTCGAGCACGTTCTCCAGCAGTACGAGCGCCACAAACACAACCCGCCATACCCGCGTAACCTGCCGCCCGTTGCAGGCAATATCACATGGAGCCGCCACTTGCTCAAGAGAATTGAAGAGCCCATGAAGAAGTTCGAGTCGAACCAGAACGTCCTCGCGAGCAAGGACGCGAAGCGGATCATTCGCATGTATAACAAAGTTGCGCGGACGCTCGTCGCGTTCGAGTATATCTGGTACCAGGCATGGGTCCAGTACATCGACACAGCCAAGGCCGGGCTCCAGGCGACTCTCATCATTCGGCATCCCGAAGACAACGTGTTGTACGTGAATTTCGACCCAGAGATCCTTCAGCTGCTTCGAGAAGCCAAGTGCTTGGATCGCATGGGGATCGAGATCCCCGAGTCGGCCAAGATCGTGCTGCTTCAAGAGGAAAAGTTCAAGAATTACTACAACGAGCTCCAGTTCGCGTTGTCCGAGTACGATCGCATTGTGACCAAGGTCATCCCGGTCACAGCCATGTTACTGCGGCCGCACTTCAACGACATGGAATTCAAGTTGCGCCCGGGGATGATCACGCTGACGTGGACCAGCATGAACATCGAAGCGTACCGCAACCACATCCACACGGGCCTTCAGCGGCTCGAGGAGCTCGTGACCAACATCAACGACATCATCGAGAACCGTGTGGAGAAGAACCTGCGCATCGTGAGCAAGACGATGCTGGTGGACCTCCCGATAGACCAGTCGTTCTCGCTGGATGAGTTTGTCTCGATGCAAAGCAACAATATTCGTCGTGCCGGCGCGCTGCTCCAGGGCAAGAACATCGAGATCGAAAACGCCGTCGAGGACTTGCTCAAGATCATCACGCAATATCCACTCGACTCGCACATTGAGACCGTCTCGGCGGAGGAAGCGATGAAGCTCAAGAAGCACTACAATCACTTCATGTACCAAGCGCTGCTGCACTGCACCAAGAACTCGCTCAATTCGATCAAGAAGCGCGTGGCGTCGCGCGCCGGCCAACATTCTCTCACGTTGGAGCGACCCTTCTTCGAAGTCGACGTCCAGCTGAGTATCCCGCGCGTTCAACTCAATCCATCCCTCGATGAAATCCAGCTCGCCATCAACCGCGCGGCACAGACAGTGCTTGCGGCGGCCAAGGAGCTCTACGATTGGGGTCAAAATGATGTGGTGAAGGAAGACCGGACGACGTTCTTTGAGCGCATCACAAAGGACATCGAGATCGTCCGCGTCGTCCTTCTTCTCACAGGCAGCGTCCAAGGGCTACGCAACACCGTCACCGAGTACCTCGAGTCGTTCAAGCAGTACGAGTGGCTATGGATGGAGAACAAGGACATGTCGTACGAGAACTTTTTGAAAAAGAACCCGGAACTGCAGGACTTTGAGCGCAAGCTCAAGTCGTTTGTCCTCATCGACGAAGACATCACTGCGGTCGCATGTACGTACTCTTCGTTGGTGCAACGTGATGCATTTTCTGATGGTGCCACGTGTTGTAGTGGTGCACAACATCGGCGCGCTGAGCCTCAACACGCGCAACATCAAGCTCCAACTCAAGCACGAAAACTCCCAGTGGAAGCTCAAGTACAGCGACAACCTGCACAACCAAGCGCGAAAGAAGATGGAGTCGCTGACCGAGTACTTCCGATCGACGATGGGCAGGCTCAACCGGAAGGTCGTCGACTTGGACTCGCTCCGGTTCGTCATGAATTTGCTCAAGGAGGTCCGCGCTCGAGAAAGCGGGATCAACATGGAGATAAATCCGGTCCTCGACATGTACGAAATGCTCGAGTACTACCTCCCCGAAGGCTTTATGGAGAAGGAAGAGATGGACCAAAAGTCTGTCTTGCGCAGCAACTGGCGCAAGCTGATCCACCACGCCGAGACGAGAACGGACGAACTGAGCAAGACCCAAGCTGGCTTCAAGCGAGGGCTCTTGCGCGATATCAAGGAATTCATCGTCGACGTCAAGCACTTCCGCGAGGATTTCTTGGCGAATGGCCCCATGGTGATGGGCATCAGTGCCGCTGAAGCCGTCGAACGGTTGAATCGGTACAAAGAAGAGTACAAGATCCGCGAGCGCAAGCAGGACCTGTACACGTCCGGAGAAGAGCTGTTTGCACTGCCCAAGACAAGCTATCCCGAATTGGACATGACGAAGAAGGAACTTCAACTCCAAGACAAGTTGTTTGGGCTGTACGTGGACGTGTTGAGTACGTTGGAGGAGTGGAAGAGCATTCCGTGGGTCCAAGTCGCCAACAACATCCAAGCGATGACGGAAAAGGTCGACGGATTCTCGAACCGGTGCAAGAAGATGCCAGCCAAGCTTCGTGAATGGGAAGCGTACACCGTCCTGAAGAAGATGATTGACGACTTTACCGACATCTTGCCGCTGCTGCAGGAACTGAGCAAGGCGTCGATCAAGCCGCGCCATTGGGAAGCCGTCATGGAAAAGACGAGCACGACGTTTGACGTGAATGCGGCCGACTTCAAGCTCCAAGCCCTCATGGACGCCAACATTGTCGCGTACAAAGTCGAAATTGAAGAGATCACGGACGGCGCCGACAAGCAGTTGAAGATCGAAATCGCGCTGGGCGAAATCGAAGAGCACTGGAGTACGAAAGACTTTGAGTTCAACGACTGGAAGAATCGCGCCGTTCCCGTGCTTAAGGGAGTCGTTCCAGTCGTCGAAGAGCTCGAGGAGGCCCAAATGAACTTGCAAACGATGCTCAGCATGCGCCACGTCCTCCCGTTCAAGGAAAATGCCCAACAAAAGCTTGAAACCCTTAGCGATACGTCCGAGACACTGGAGCGGTGGATTAAGGTCCAGATGCTGTGGTGCTCGCTCGAGTCGGTCTTCACGGGCGGGGATATCGCCAAGCAAATGCCTGTCGAGGCGAAGAAGTTTCAAAAGATCGACAAAGACTGGGCCAAGATCATGACCAAGTCGGTCGAAATCAAAAACGTCGTGCAGTGTTGTGCGAGCGAACTGCTCAAGTCGTGCTTGCCGACCATGTACGCCGAGTTGGAGAAGTGCCAAAAATCCCTCGAAGGGTACCTCGAACAGAAGCGCAACAAGTTTCCCCGGTTCTACTTTGTGTCGAACCCTGGCCTGCTCATGATTCTCTCCCAAGGAAGCGATCCGCTCAGCATGAACGAGCACTACGAAAAGGTGTTTGACTCGATCGAGAAGGTCATTCACGACAAGAAGGACAAGACTCTCATCCACACGATGACTTCGGCCGGCGACGAAGTCCGGTTCTCGTCTGTGGTAAAGGCCCAGGGGAATATCGAGGACTGGCTCGCGTCCCTCTTGCTGTCGATGCAGCTTACGATGAAGGACATTTGCCGCCGGTGTGCGTCGGACGTCGGCGCGATGAGCGCTGACATCAAACGCATGCGCGAATTTGTCGATCGGTATGTGGCCCAGTTCGCGCTGCTCGGGATTCAAATGATGTGGACGGCGGACGTCCAGTCGGCGCTGGAGCAATGCCGAACCAAGAAGAACTCGATGAAAGACATGAGCCAAAAGCAGCTTCAAGTGTTAACAGAGCTGTCCTCTTGGTGTCTCCAAGACCTCGGATCCAAGCAAAATCGCGTGAAAATCGAAACCCTCGTGACCATCCACGTTCATCAACGCGACGTCATGAGCGACTTGGCCCTCTTGCACAAGCAGAAAAAGATTTCCGACGCCAACGACTTTGAATGGCTCAAGCAAGCGCGCATGTACTGGCGGCCCAACAACTCGGACGAGTTCACGTCCGACGGCGCGTGCGTTGTTAGCATCACAGACGTCGACTTCAACTACCAGTTTGAGTACCTCGGGTCCAAGGAGCGCCTAGTCGTGACCCCGCTAACTGATCGATGCTACATCACGCTGGCCCAAGCGCTAGGCATGTACTTTGGTGGCGCTCCGGCCGGGCCTGCCGGGACCGGCAAAACAGAGACGGTCAAAGATCTCGGGCGAACGCTCGGCATTTACGTAGTCGTCACCAACTGCACAGATCAGCAAAAGTACACCGATTGTGCCAAGATCTTCAAAGGACTGTGCCAAGGCGGTCTGTGGGGCTGCTTTGACGAGTTTAATCGAATCCAGTTGCCCGTGCTGAGTGTCGTGGCGCAGCAAGTGCTTGCGATTCAAAACGCCAAGAAGACAGCAACCAAGTACTTTCAATTCCCGGGTGATCCGCAAAATATCCTGCTCAGCCCCGTGTGCGGGTTCTTCATCACCATGAACCCTGGGTACGCCGGACGACAGGAGCTGCCGGAGAACCTGAAGGCGCTTTTCCGCGGCGTTGCCATGATGGTGCCGGATTTCGAAATCATCATGAAGGTCAAGCTCTGTTCTGTGGGGTACCTCGAGTACCAGGAACTCGCCAAGAAGTTTTTCATCTTGTACTCGACGTGCAAAGAACAACTCAGTGCCCAAAAACACTACGATTGGGGTCTTCGCAACATTCTAGCCGTGTTGCGGTCCGCTGGAAAAATCAAACGCGACAACCGCAACGATCTCGAAGCCAAGCTGCTTTTCCAAACGCTGCGAGACATGAACTTGTCCAAGCTCGTGGCGCAGGACGTCCCGCTGTTCTTGTCGCTCTTGCAGGACTTGTTTCCGACGATTCCTCCGCCACCAAAAGGAGTGTACCCGGAGCTGGAAGCGGTCATTTTGGCGGAAATCGATAAGCAAGGGCTGGTCAACCACCCCGGGTGGCTCAATAAGGTCATCCAGCTCTACGAAACGCAGCTCGTGCGCCACGGTATCATGTTGGTCGGGCCCACGGGCGGTGGCAAGTCGCGGATCTTCGAAGTATTACAACAAGCGCTCACGATCACGACAAACATCAACCACAAGCAATCGCGGCTCAATCCCAAAGCGATTCGCGCCGCCGAAATGTACGGCGAAGTGGACCCGATGTCCGGCGAGTGGACGACGGGCGTGTTTGCCGCCATGTGGTCCAAGTACAACCAAAAGAGCAACAAGTTCAACATGTGGATGATCTGCGATGGCCCTGTCGATGCCATTTGGATCGAAGATCTCAACACCGTCCTAGACGACAACAAGATCCTAACGCTCGCCAACGGCGACCGCATGCCCATGACAGACAACGTCAAGCTGATGTTTGAGGTCGAAACCCTCGTCAACGCCTCGCCCGCGACCGTGTCCCGGGCCGGGATTGTGTTTGTGTCCGATACAGACTTGGACTGGGCGCCCGTCGTCGAGGCGTGGATCCGAAAGCGCCCAGCATCCCACCAAGACACGCTGCGCCAGTTGTTCCTCAAGTACATGGGCGAGAACACTCCGCTCTTGTGCGGCATTGCGTTCGATTTCCTCAATCGAAACACGTCTGGCGTCATGTCCGTTTCCCGCGTCGGTCAAGCGTCGCGGTTGTACAACCTCATGACAGGGCTCCTCCAGGGCGACCACGGCACGTACCTGTCGGAAGACCCAGCGATTCTCCCCAAGCACTTGGAAAAACTCTTCTTGTACTGCATGACGTGGAGTGTCGGCGGGCTCCTCGAGCCGGACGACCGCATCAAGTTCGACGAGTGGCTGCGCAAAATCGACGACAACGGCCTCATGCCCAAGTGCGATCCGGGAAACTACTGCTACGAATACTACGTGGACGCAGCGACGTACGAGTGGAAGCTGTGGCGTCCACCCAAGTGGGAGTACCCCAAAGGCGACAAGCTCGACTTTTCCAACTTGCTCGTGCCAACCATGGACTCGGTTCGGACGCTGTACTTGATCGAGAACCTGCACAAGCAGAAGAAGCCCGTCCTCATGGTGGGTGGTCTCGGGACAGCCAAGTCGTCGTGTGCGTTGATGTACTTCAACGGGCTCAACCCCGACACGATGATGGTGAAGCGCGTCAACTTTAGTAGCGCCACGACCGCATTCATGTTCCAGACAGCGGTGGAGAGCGAGCTCGACAAGCGCGGCGGAAAGAGCTTCGGGCCGCCGAACGGGAAAAAAATGACTGTGTTCTTGGATGACCTGAGCATGCCGCTCGTGAATGCGTGGGGGGACCAGCCCACGCTCGAGATCGTCCGGCTCATCATCGAGTGCAGTGGCTTTTGCTTCTTGAGCAAAGACCGCCGCGGCGATTTCAAAGTGTGCGAAGATTTGCAGTACGTTGGCGCGATGGGCCATCCTGGCGGCGGCCGCAACGACATTCCAAACCGGTTGAAGCGGCAGTTCTTTTTGTTCAACTTGGTTTTGCCGTCGTTGACGTCGATCGACGACATTTACGGTCAAATGTTGGCTGGCCGGTTCACGCCCGACATTTACACAAAGGAGGCGATTGCCATGAGCGGCAAGCTAACCCGCGCCACGATCGACCTGTGGAACTTCATGAAGGCCAAGCTCCTTCCCACGCCCGCGAAATTTCACTACATTTTCAACATGCGCGAACTGTCGCGAGTGTTTCAAGGCGTCCTGCTCACGCCGGCCGAAACGTTTGCCACGGGCGGTGGGTTCCGCGTGAGCCAAGGCAAGATGGAAAAGATCGACCAGGGTCAACTGGTCCTCATGGTGTGGAAGCACGAGTGCGAGCGCGTCTTTAGCGACAAGCTGACCAACTACAAGGACAAAGACGTGTACCAAAACTACATGAAGGACCTGCTCAAGGCCCACTTTGGCGACGACCTCGAGCAGAAAGTCCGCGTTCCGTTTTACATGGTCAACTTCTTGCGCGACCCCGCCGAGAACGAAGAAGGTGTTGTGGATGACGTCGTGCCCAAGGTGTACGAACCGGGCGGAACGCTCGAGGAAGTTCGCGTCCGCGTCAACGAATTCCTGAGCAAGTACAACACGGACTACCCCCAGCGCATGATGCGGCTCGTGCTGTTTGACGACGCGCTCGGGCACTTGCTACGGTTGTCGCGTCTGCTTGAAATGCCACGCGGGTCGGTCCTGCTCGTGGGGGTCGGTGGGTCCGGCAAGCAGTCGCTGACGCGACTCGCGGCCTACATGGCGCAGTCGACGGCGTTCCAGATTACGCTCACGAAAACGTACAACACCAACTCGTTCATGGACGACTTGCGCGTGCTGTACAAGAATGCCGGCCATCTGAAAAAGTCGACCACGTTCTTGTTCACGGATTCGGAAATCAAGAACGAAATCTTTTTGGAATTGATCAACTCGGTCCTGATGACGGGCGAAGTCGCGGGGCTGTTTGCGAAAGACGAAATGATGGCGATGACGGCCGACCTGCGCAACTCGTTTGTGAAAGATCGCCCCGGCCTTCCAGACACCCAAGCGAATTTGAAGCAGTACTTTATCGACGGCGTGCGCGACAATTTGCACGTTGTGCTGTGTATGTCGCCACTGAACGCCAAGTTTGCCGAACGGGCACGCAAGTTCCCGGGGCTCATTTCTGGCCCCACGATCGATTGGTTTTTGACGTGGCCGGAAGATGCCTTGATTGCAGTGTCCAAGGGATTTGTCCTGGACTACCCGATGGAGTGCGACAGCACGACTCGGCTGGCGCTGATGACGCACATGGGCATGGTGCACCGCATCGTGACCGACCTGTGCGACGAGTACTTTCAAAAGATGCGCCGACGTGTGTACCAAACGCCCAAGTCGTACTTGAGTTTCATCGAGTCGTACAAGAAGATGTACAGCATCAAGATCGAAGAGATCAAGGTCAAGGAGCAGCGGGTGAACCTTGGGCTCAAAAAGTTGATTCAAGGCGCTGAGGACGTCCGCGCCATGTCGATCGTGCTTGCCGACGAACAGGTCAAGCTTCAAAAGGCCACGGAAGAGACAAACGCAATGTTGCAGTCCCTGCAAGTGTCGTCGGCGGAGGCGTACAAAGAAGGCGAGCAAGTGTCCCAAATCAAGTCCAAGTGCGAAGAAGATGCGGTCCGCATCGGCGCGGAAAAGGCGGCGTGCGAAACGGATCTGGCCAAAGCCAAGCCATTCGTCGAAGAAGCCGAGACCGCGATCGACTCGATCAAGCCTGCCCACATTGGGGAGATCAAAAAGCTCGCCAAACCTGCCGACATCATTCGCCTCGTGTTCGACGGCGTCTTGATTTTGTTTCAGAGTCAGCTGGCGGTCGTCAAGCAAGCCAAGCTGAACGTGGCCAAGCAGGACATTGACTTTATCGAGACGTCGTTCTCGCCGTACGCCCAGGTCGTGATGGGGGACTCCAACTTTCTCAAGAACGTCCAAACGTTCGGCGCGATCGGAAAAGATCAAATCAACGAGGAAACCATCGAGCTGTTGTGCCCGTACATGGAGCTGGAAGGCTTCTTGCCCGCGGTGGCCAAGAACGCTTCGCTTGCCGCGGAAGGGCTTTGCACGTGGGTGCGCGCCATGAAGTTTTACCACGAAGCATCCAAGGTCGTCAAGCCAAAACTGGAAGCGCTCATGATTGCGGAAGGACAAATGGAAGCTGCCAACAAAGCGTTGGCCCAGGCCGAGCTTCGCTTGTCCAAGTGCAAAGAGCGCCTGAACGAGCTCCAGCAAATGTTTGAAGCGCAAATGTCCGAGAAGAAGCGCATCGAAGACGGCGCGAACGCTCTCGCGCGAAAGATGCAACAGGCGTCCGACTTGATCAACGGGCTTGCCGGCGAACGCGTGCGTTGGACGGACGACTCGAACAACTTTGCAGACCTGAAGCGCCGCATGGTCGGCGACTGCGCCGTCGCATGTGCATTTGTGAGCTATTGTGGGCCGTTCAATCAAGACTTCCGGCACTACATGGTCGCAAGCAAGTTCATTCCCGACTGCGAACTGCGCAACGTGCCTGTCACGTCCGACTTGGATGTGATCAACTTTCTCGTGGACATTGGAACGATTGGGGACTGGAACATCCAGGGACTGCCCACGGATTCCCTCTCGATTCAAAACGGAATCATGGTGACGAGGTCTTCGCGCTACCCGCTACTTGTGGACCCCCAAGGCCAAGCGCTGTCATGGATCAAAAATCGCGAAGCCTTGCGCATGCCCACGTACGGATCGACCACACTGAATCACCCCAAGCTCAAGGATCAACTGGAGTACTGCATGGGCGAAGGCCGGGCACTCGTGATCACGGGCGTTGAAGAGGACATCGACCCGATGATGGATCCCGTGCTCGAGCGCCAGATCATCGTCAAGGGGCGGTCGCTGTCAATTAATGTGTCGGACAAGAACATGGAATTCAACCCGGCGTTCAGCATGTACTTTATCACGCGCCTGCCAAACCCGCACTTTGGCCCGGAATTGCAAGCCAAAACGACCGTGATCGACTTTACGGTGACGATCAAGGGGTTGGAAGAGCAGCTGCTCGGCCGCGTGATTGGGAAGGAGCAGAAGGCCCTGGAGGAGCAATTGGCCCAGGTGCTGGAAGACGTCAACATGAACACCAAGTCGTTGCTTGCCCTGGACGCGTCCTTGCTCGAACGATTGACATCCAATACGGGCAACTTGCTCGAGGACGAAGAGCTCATTGGAGTGCTGGCCAACACGAAAGAAAAGGCGGCAGAAGTCAAGGACAAGTTGATTGCGGCAGCCGACACGCGAAAAAGCATCAACGAAAAGCGCGAGCAGTTCCGTCCGGTCGCGACCCGTGGGTCCGTGCTCTACTTTACCATTGTCGAGATGTCGCTGGTCAACTGCATGTACCAGACGTCGCTGACACAATTCCTGGCGCTCTTTATGAAGTCAATGGATGTGGCAGAGAAGGCGGCGCTCGCGTCCAAGCGCGTCGCCAACATCATTGAAACCATGACGTACATCAGCTATCGATACATCAATCGAGGGCTGTACGAGCGCGACAAGCTCACGTTCATTTTACTGCTCACGATGAAGATCCTCGTGACCGACAACCTGCTGACACGTGAAGAAGTTACGCTGCTCATTCGCGGCGGGGCCGCGCTCGACATCAACACGGTGCGAAGGAAACCCTTCTCGTGGATATCCAACGAAGCCTGGCTCAACGTGATTGAGCTGAGCCAGTCGTGCAAGTTCTTCACGTCGCTCCCACACGATATGAGCTCGAACGAAGCCATGTGGCGCCGGTGGTACGAAGACAACGAGCCAGAGAATGCCATGATCCCAGACTACGAGAACCGCATTGCCGAGAACGAGCAGATTGGCCCGTACTTGAAGCTCCTCCTCGTGCGCGCGTTGCGAATGGATCGGACGATCCTGTGTACAAAAGAATTTATTCGCAACACGCAGCAGATGGGCCTCAAGTACGTCGAGCCCGTGACGGACACGATCGACTCGATCTTCAACGAGATGAAAGCAGACACGCCCGTCATCTTTTTGCTCTCGATCGGCGCCGACCCGACGGAAAGCATCGAACAGCTCGCACGCAAGAAGAAGAACCCGTCGCCGGCCGTCGTTTCGATGGGGGAAGGCCAAGAGCCCGTGGCCCTCAAGGCCATCAACGCTGCCGTTGTGAACGGAACGTGGGTGCTGCTGCAAAACTGCGAACTCGGCCTCGAACTCATGGAGCAAATGGAAGAAGTGATCTTCAAGTTGAGCGAAACCATGGACCCAAACTTCCGCCTCTTCCTCACGGCCCTCCCAAGCGAGCAGTTTCCGTTGGGGCTGCTCCAAATGTCGACCAAAGTGACCAACGAACCGCCGCAGGGGCTCCATGCCGGCCTCCTGCGGTCGTTCACGGTTATGGTGGACCAGGAAAAGCTCGAGCGCGTCGAAACCGTGCAGTGGCGGCAGCTGCTCTTCGACCTGTGTTTCTTGCACTCGGTTGTGATCGAGCGCAAGAAGTTTGGCCCGTTGGGGTGGTGCATTCCGTACGAGTACAACAACGGCGACTTGTCGGCGTGCACGATCTTTTTGGAAAAGCACTTGTACAACGGCCCGATTTCGTGGCCGACGCTCCAGTACATGGTGTCGGAAGTGCAGTACGGCGGCAAAATCACCGACAACTTGGACCGGCGCATGTTCAATTATTACTGCGAGTGGTGCATCCAGAGCGACGCGTGCAGCTCCACGTTTAGCTACAACCCCGGCGAGCCCATTCTGCGCATCCCCAACGATTTCAACTACCGCATCCCGGTCGCCGAGTCCATCGACGACTATCGTAACTTTTGCCACAGTTTGCCAGACGTGGACTCGCCCGAGATCTTTGGGCTCCACCCGAACGCTGATCTCACGTACCGCGTGAAAGAAGTCAACCTCTTGCTGGGTACGTTGGGCGAGACCCAGCCCAAGGGCGGTGGCGGGTCCTCGGGCGTCAGTCGCGAGGACGTTGTGTGTGAAAAAGCCAAGGAACTGTCTGACCGGCTGCCAGAAGACTATATCGAAGACGACTACAAGGCGAAGATCCAACGCCTCGGCGGACTCACGATCCCGCTCAACATTTTCCTGTACCAAGAAATCCAGCGCCTCCAACGCGTCATTTCCAAGGTGCGCACGATGCTGTCGCAGCTCCAAATGGCGATTCGAGGTGAAGTCGTAATGACGGAAGAGCTCAGCTGGACTCTGAATGCGATTTTCGATGCCAAAGTCCCGCCGTCGTGGCTGCGGACGTCGGTCGGCGACGAGTTTTCGTGGATCTTGCCAACGTTGGGTCTCTGGTTCTCGTCGCTCCTGTCGCGGGACGAGCAAAGTCGCACGTGGCTCAACACGCGGCGGCCCAATTGTTTCTGGCTCACGGGATTTTTCAACCCGCAAGGCATGCTCACCGCCATGAAGCAAGAAGTCACACGGAAGCACAGCAAGACAGACAAGTGGGCGCTCGACGATGTCGTGTACCACACCGAAGTCACAACATTTGAGCGCGCCGAACAAGTGCGAACACCCCCCGCGGAAGGAGTGCTCATCTACGGCCTCTTCTTGGACGGTGCGACGTGGAGCAAGGCCGACGGGACGCTGGTCGAGTCGGAGCCCAAGAAGCTGTTTACGTCGCTGCCCGTGCTGCACGTAAACAGCATGTCCAAGGAACTCGAGCTCAAGTCGAGGAAGGAACTGTACGGGTCCATTGGCCCGTTTGAATGCCCTTGCTACAAGTACCCCATGCGCACGGATCGGTACATCATCTTTATGGTGACGATGAAGTGTCCGCAGAATCGGCCGCCGCGGCACTGGGGCTTGCGCGGCGTTGCTTTGCTCTGCAACACAGAGTAGAAGTGCAAATATAGAGAGTATGTACCACATGGAGCACACGCGTGGGTAGATACATCGAGTAGGTTACTTGTCGTTAGGATTGGAGACAGCTTGCGCTGCGACGACTGTGTTCTGCAAGTGCATTTGGATCGCAGCGAACGGGTTCGCCTGGAATGACGGGTGCGAGTGAACTGCTTTGAGATGACCGAGTTCGTGGATCGCCAGTCGCTTCTTCTGCTTGCCCGTGAGTTTCGTTGGTGCTTTCGGAGCGGCGTCTGTCGCTGTCGTGGACGACATCGTTTCCGAAAATAGCGATTGCTGGAGGTCGTCCAGGTCGCCAAACATCCCGTCGGACTCTTTCTTCGCTTCCTTCTTCTTCTGGAGAATCGAGCGTTCGACCATGCCCATCTTCTTGTTGAACGCATCGCGTCGTTTCTGCCGTTTGCGCTGGCCTCGACTCAGCGCACTGATGGCGGCATCTTCCTTGTCCTCCACAGGTGCATCTTCTTCGTCGCCAGCAGCATCTTTTGCTTTCTTTACTACTGGCACGGCCGGCTGATGCTGGCGATACGACTTGGCTTTGCGGACTTTGCCCATGGCGAGTGTGCTCTTGCCGGCGACAAGTTGAAGCGTCCACGTCGCCCACCAACCAGCGAGAATCCGGATAATCAACCTAAACTAGGAAGTAGCCTTATTTAGGAGTCCTGAACGAGATATATCGGATACGGGCCCTTGGTTTCCGAACGGGCTGGTAGACACCTGCACGTCATTCGCGGGTCACGTCATGGTGACTACGCCGCACAGCCGACGGGCCGCTGCCGCTGACAGGTCTGGTCTGGTATGTTGGCACGGACATTTTTGGCGTACAAGCAAGACTTTTGAGGCATGGAAGGGCACCCCCACGTTGGCGTAGTTTCGAGTGCTCGGCGATACATATTGCATGAAACATGAACATGCTCAATGCGCTGAATGTGTCCACGCGATCCATACGAAGACGGGTGAAATTGAGGTTAGGAGCGAAGACTTCCATGACCTAAGCGTTCTTGGCCAATTCCTGGCGCAGTTGGTTGCAAAAGTCGTCATCAGCTTCGTCGACGTCCCAGTCGTCTTGCCACTGGAGTTTGATTTGCGCTTCCTTTTCTTCTTGGGCCGCACCCCACGTGTGTTCTTCGAATTCTTCAAATTCGTCGTCTTCTTCGACAATATGGATGATTTGCTTGGCCTCGGCGTTCGCAGGAGCGGCCGGGGGTGCGGCGGCGGCGGGTGCTTTGCTGCTCATTGTTCGGTTGGGAAAGTATGAGAGAGATCCAACTATCTGTAAATTCAATTGGATATAATTTCACTGTTCGTACCAATCACTTCTTGTTAAGAGGCACTGCTTCGCCAATCATTGGTGTTTAGAATTATTTTACATCCAATCAAAATGATTCGAATGATCTTCCCACAAGAACATTTCCTGGCAATCTTGACTATCCTGCAGAGCTTCTTGCCCGTGGCAGGCAAGCGCCACCTTCACACTTCCCATCAAAAGATCTAGCACAAGGCTCCATGCTGCAGCGCGCGCTCGCCAGTCCATTCTTCACAGCGTTTCAACGTCGTAGTTCCGGTATGGTCTTCCTCAGCACGTCTCGACGGATTCCCCACAAGTTCTTGTCCACGGACCAACTGTCTCCCGAACAATTCCAGCACCTCCTGGACACTGCCATCGACTACAAGAAGCGAAATGTGGAAGAGACTATCCTGAAAAGCGAAACCCTGCTCATGATCTTCCAAAAGCGCTCCACCCGCACGCGATTGAGCTCGGAAATCGGCATGCAACGGTTGGGCGGCCGCGCGATATTCTTGTCGTCCGATGACATTCAACTTGGTGTGAACGAATCCCTTAAGGATTCGGCCCGTGTGATGAGCCGTTTTGGTACTGTCCTGCTCGCTCGCGTTTATGGCCACGACGACGTCAAACAACTGGCCGCGGAAAGCTCGATCCCAGTGATCAACGCCCTTTCCGACAAGTTCCACCCGCTCCAAGCCCTGGCAGACTATATGACGATTCAGGAACACTTTGGATCGGCGAAGGGACTGACCGTCTCGTGGGTTGGTGATGGCAACAACGTCCTCCATGACTACATGTTGGCTGCTCCGCTTGTCGGTAAGCTCTCTCATGCCAAGCTTCTTCCAATTGAGGCGACTCGTACTCACGGACACCGTTAGGGGCAAACATTCAAATCGCGACACCTCAAGGGTACGAACCCGATGCGGACGTGGTCAAGAAGACGGTGCAGCTCGCCAAGGTACACTCTCAGCGCACGGATGAGATGTTTTGTGACGAGTGACTGTAGGCGGCGGGCACGACGGTGACGCTGACAAATGACCCGCTAGAAGCAGTTCAAGGCGCACATGTCGTTGCGACGGATACGTGGATTAGCATGGGTCAAGAAGAAGAGGCAAAGAACCGAATTGCGGCCTTTGCGGGGTATCAAGTGACGAAAGCCATGCTGAAGCATGCGTCGTCCAACCACATCTTTCTGCATTGCCTGCCTCGACATCCAGAGGAAGTCGACGATGAGGTATATTTGCATGATGCATCTTTGCGACGGGTGCTCAAGGAAGGATATGTCCCCAGGTGTTTTACTCGGATCGATCCCTCGTCTTCGACGAAGCAGAGAACCGCATGTGGACAATCATGGCTGTCCTCGCCAACATCGTCAAGTAGTCCAGTTGATCGCGTGTGGTTAGAGAGGCATCACCCTGGAATCACTCATGGCTTCCGCCACCTCATGTCCGTCGACTGCGTCGACGATGCGCACGACGCGTTCGGAAAACATCGCTGGAGTGAGTTATATTGAACCACGGTATAATATAATTCACTATTTTTACACAATTGTACTACTAGTAGTAATTTATTGTTATAATGTCTAGTAGGGGTGCGTAATTTTTATAATGACATTTTGTGGAAAACGGAAAATTGTTTCATCAGAAATCCCCAAATATTTGGCAAATTACATGAAAGGTTTGACAGGAATGTGAACCGTGTTCGAAACAAACGTTCGTGTCGTGGATGGCGTGCCGAGACTGCCAGACGAAAGCGTGCCACTTGTGCCGGCGCTGCATCACCGCGCACTGCACATGTGGCCCTGTTCTAGTCAATCCCATCTGCCTGGAATCGAAAGCATGTGACTGTATCACTCTATCACGGTGTGGTCGCTGTAGAGGCTGTAAACCAACCAAACGTCGCGCCATCTACCATTGCAACTGCGCGCAGCATGCACTTGGCAACTGCTTGTGCGATTCCATCCTCGTACCAGAAGACAATGCGCACGACAACTTGATGCAGAAACGACGGGTCCGGCGGCGATTCAGCCTCCCGAGTGTGGATAACGTGTACAGCGCCCGCCATTCCAAGCAAGATCTGTTTGAGTCGTCGGCCATGTACAGCCTGTTGCGCACGAAAGGTGGTAAAATTCTATCACACACAGACAGAGACGGCCGCCGCGGCGCTCACACGATGTCCTACTTGGCCTCGCTCGAGCGCGATCGCTCCAAGGCCACCGAGAAAAAAGCGTTGCGAGCCAAGGCCCCCGAATACTTTGACCGTGCGATGGACAACGCGACGTATACAGCTGAAGTAGAATCCCGCATGCCGTCGGATGGCATCGTGGACTATCTCGTGTACACGGGTAGTTTGAAGGTGGCGAACGTGCCCGAGCTGCTTGGTACGATGGACTCGTCAGCGGCGGTCGCGGCGGCCATCGTCGTTGAAGAGTTCATCCGCCAGGAAGTCGAAGCCTTTGTCGAGCAGAAACAGCGTAAGGACGCCCGTACAACTAGTTCAAGTTTGATATGCGGTTGTAGAGGTACCGTTGGTGGACGAAGAGGCCTTGGTGGGGTGCATCCACGAGCTGCTCAACGGAGCCAGGCCCACGGCATCGCTGGCAGACTCAGTCACGAACGAATTGCATCGCGTGTTTGGAAAAGATGCGCTGAGTGCGTACGATGTCAAGAAGATGGTCGAGGACGAGCTCGCGTGTGCCACCGCCGACGACGACAACGAAGAGCGTGCGCAACCCGAATCGATTCAAACATGGAAGGCAAGTCGAGTCGCAAAGGGCATCCAAGAGCTGGCGCAGGGGGCTGTCCACAGCGAAGACGGCATATACGTCACCCTGGTGCATGGACGCCCGTCCTACTGGTTCTCGGCCGAGGTGCCGGACCACGGGATTGTGACCAGCGAAGGGTATTCTTCATATTCCCAAGCGTGGAATACTAAACTCGAGTTGGAAGCACGGGTCGATGCGTATAATCAAGGAGAGACCGCCACGAAAGATGGCGATGATATGGCCGACGACGAGAACGTGGGCGGCGCCAAGGAGGTCGTCGAGGCTGTGCATCACATCCAGGGTGTGGTTGTGCCGCTCAAGACGTACTTTCCCAACGATCAATACATGCATCGCGTGCTGATGCGCATTGCTCTGCCGATCCCCGAAACCCCCGCGACCCTGGCAGAACGAATGAAGAGGCGCCTGTGGAAAAAGATCGAGCGCGCCCGCGACGAGCAGGAGCGCAAAAAACAACAAAAACAGCAGGAAACCGAAACGATGGAGCACTGGCTGCGGCGATGCGTGGCGGAAGGCCGGTGTCCGCACTGCAGTGGCCCTTGCGACCACATCGACGATTCGACAGCGACCTGCCAGTTGTGGAGCCACTTCCAAGCCAAGCTTGCGTCGGTTGACGACCGACACCGCTCCTTTGAAGACGTCGCGATCGAGTGGTTTGACGAACGGCGGGATGACGCGTTTGATGTGTAGACATCAATGGCTCGTTAATGTACCATGTCCCCTATCAATCCTTCGCATCCTTCGTGTATGTCGCGAGGTGGGCTGTGGATGAAATGCCGCGGCATATCTCATGCGACCTAACTCCCTAGGTCGCCGACGTCGCGGCTATTGTCGCCAATGCATGAACTGAAGAGGTGGACGTGGCGGGGCGTTGTCGTGATGTAGCATTCGATTAGGGTTATGACGTGCTTAGACGCGGCCCCGATTTTGCTTCTTCAAACAGAAGTTGACGATCATGGCCATACGCTTGTTCAAGTCGCGGATCTCGGACTCGGCTTTCTTGCGAATGCGGCGCTGCCACTTCTTTTCGTGGGCGAATCGTTGGTCGAGCTGGGTCATGACCCCGTCGTCATGCAACGTGCGGTTGATCGTCTTCACAAAGTACTCAGGGTCTTGGTTGTACCCGACTTGGTACCACAACGACCGGGTTTGCGCTGGCTTGGCAAGGGCGGGCGCGGCGACCGCGCGGCGAACGAACGTTTGCAGCATCGCCACCAACGAAATGCGCATCGCTCGGGAACGGACCATCCGGATATACAGTTCCTTGATCCGGATCGCTTCTCCGTCGGCACTATCCGGATACGTCGAAAGGTCGCGACGTTTCGAGCCCCGACGACCAAGCAGTTGCGAGTTGGCCCGACGGAAAGAACGAGCCGGCCGCGATGGGAGATGCTGCGGAAGGGTCGGGAAACAACAAGAAGGAGATCCAGCCCGCCAAGTTCATCGAGCTCCGCGTGGCGACCGCGTTCGGGGGTGGGCCCAAGTTTCTGGCCAAGTACGAGACCGAGCCAAACGAGTACGTGCCGATTTGCGCTAGCTTCTGTGTCGTGGCAATTCGATCGTATTGACCATCATGTAGGATCTGCATCAAGGAGTTCATCGAGAACGAAGATCTGACGTGTCTGCTCTTCTCGGGCGACAACATAATAGCATCGACCAAGATGCCAGGGTCCCTCCAGCGCGGCAAAACCATTAGCTTTCACAAAATGCATAAATGCGTCCTCACCCCCAAGAACATTTTGAGCGACGTCCTTGTGAGCGAACTCGGCACGAGCACACTCGAGCATCTCGAGAAATTGGTGTCCGAGATCTACTTGCCCATCTTTTCCAACCCGACCAACCAAGACGGTTGGGGCGAAGTCGCGTCCAAGGAGGTTGTGGACAAGTTTCATTCGTACATGGCGACGGTGTCCATCATCTCGGGGGCTATCAAGGGCGAGACGTGCCTGCCGCTCCCGCCTGTCGACGGCAACTCGGCCAACCTCAAGAACAAGATCTCGCTGTTGGAAGGATCCATCGTTACCTGGACCAAGCAAATCAAGAATGTGCTCAAGCAGGACCCGGAGGAGCTGCTCAAGCAAGGGCTAAACCCCACACCAGACGCCGAGATTGAGTTTTGGAAGCTGAAGGCGGCGAATTTGAACTCGATTTTCGGCCAGCTCCAAAGCAAGCGCGTGCGCAAAATTTTGACGGCGCTCGATCGCAGCAAGAGTACATACTGCACCACCTTTGCGCGGCTGTGCAAGGAAGTGTTTACGGCGCGCATCGAAGCAAATGACAACACAAAGTACCTCAGGACGCTCGAAGAGTGGTTCCACCGACTCAATAACGACGAGGACTTTCCAAACCTGACTGAAGTGTTCAAGCCCATGCTGCACATCATTTTGCTCATCTGGAAAAACTCCAAGCACTACAACACGCCCGCCCGCCTCGTCGTCCTCATCCGAGAGATATGCAACTCGCTCATCAACCAAGCCCGGCGATACCTGAGCGGCGAAATGATCTTTGGCTTGATCGACCAGGACGAAGCGGGGCAGGCTGTTGAGCAGCTCAAGACAACGCTCCAAGTGTGTACTACATTCAAGAGCATCTACTTCGACTACAAAGCGACCGCAAACGCCGAATGCCCGAGCAATCCGTGGCGCATCCAAAACAACGCGCTGTTTGTTCGACTCGACTCGTTCCTGGAGCGGTGCCACGATATCCTGGACCTGACCCAAACGATCGTTCAGTTTAGTAAACTGAGCAAGATGGAAGTCGGCGGCACCAAGGGCAAGACGCTCACGATGAGTGTGCAGCAGATCCACCACGACTTTACGGACGCCGTCAACACGTTCAAGAAGGTCTCGCATGACATTATGGACGTCGGTGCGACGAAATTTGACGACAACTTTTATGAATTTCGGTGCAAAATCAAAGAGCTCGAGCGGCGGCTCGGGTCGGTTCTGACACAGGGCTTTGACGACTGCTCGACTGTGTTTGGCCGATTCAAGCTCCTCGATTCGTTTGAGGGTCTGCTCAATCGCCCGATCATTCAAGACGAGCTCGAGAAGAAGCACGTGGCGCTGGTCCAAGCATACGGCCAGGACCTCAAGCACGTCCAGGAACTGTTCCTGCACAGCCGGGATTCGCCACCAATCTCTTGGAACTTGCCGCCCATCTCGGGCGCGCTCACGTGGTGCCGCGGGCTCATCGAACGCATCGAACACCCGATGAAGAAACTCAAGGAGCTCAACCACAACGTGATGGAGCGAGAAGAGGCCAAGGAAGTGTACAAAGTGTACGGCACCGTCCTTGCGTCCCTCCAAGAGTACGAGAACCAAAAGGTCGAAGAGTGGAGCCGCGACGTGGAGGCGAGCTCCCAGGCCAAGCTGAAGCTCCCGCTCATCGTGCGCAACCCCCACACCCGCGTCCTCAAAGTAAACTTCGACCCGGCGCTCGAGAAGCTCTTGCGCGAAGTCCGGTACCTAAAATGCCTCGGGCTGGACGTGCCGCAGTCGGCGCTTCAGATCTTCCAGAAGGAAGAAGTGTTCCGCAAGTACAAGGGAGATTTAATGTACATCGTGGACCCGTACAACTCGATGATCGAAGGCCTCCACCCGGTCGAGGAGCCCCTCGTGCGCAAGCACATCAACAACATCGATGCGAGTGTGGGTCGTGGCATCGAAGAGCTCAACTGGAAGAGCAACGGCGTCGAGACATTTATCGAGGACTGCCGCAAGTGTGTCGAGAGCGCCAACGAAGTTGTGACAAACCTCAAGGAGAACTTGACAACAATCGAAACAACACTGACGACGTGGAACCAGCCGCTGCTCGAACGCCAGGCCAAGCCGATCGCAGCCAACGAGCACGAACGCTTGCACAAGAGCTCGATTGCGCAGCGCACACTCAAGATCCGCGAAGGCGCATCCGAGATTCACCGGCGACTCAAGCAGTCCAACGCTGGCATTGCTGGCGTCAACTCGGCGCAGTGGAAAGCGTATGTCGACTACGTCAACAACATCGTGGTCGGCGGCGTCGCGCGCGTGATTTGCTCGAGCCTCGAATTCCTCGCCAAGCAACTCGAGCCGAATCAAACCCCGGCGATCGCCGCGCCGGTCAAGGACGACAAGGAGTCGAAGAAGGAATCCAAGGACGCCGGCGCCGCCACAAGGCTGCCCATGCTCGAAATCAAACTCGACTTGATCTCGAACCGCGTCCAGTTCAACCCGTGCCTGACCGAGAACAACGGGAAAGGACTCCGCGATACGATTCAGATGTGGATCAACTCGTTTTTCAACGTCGCGACCGCCGTGCGACGCCTCGATTCGGACGGCGGCGGCACGTACCTCAAGGAAATGCACAGCGACATGAACATTTGCATGCAGCTCGCCACGATCAGCGAATACCTCCAGGAGAACGAGGACCAGCTGAACGCGTTCAAGAAAAAATACGACAACTACTCGTACCTGTGGGAGGCCAACATGGACGACGTGTTTGCCGCGTTCTTGCAGGGCGCGCAGTACGTGAGCAGCTACGGCGCCACCATGCTCAACCTGACGCGGTTCAACGAAGAAATCACCAAATATTCGCGCGTGTCAAACGAGATCGCCAACTTAACGACGCCGTCCGACGTGGGATGGCTCCGAGTCAATTCGCAGCCGATCAAGACGGCCATGGTGTCATGGGTGAGCAAGTGGGTGTATCAATACACAACGTACTTGTACCAGCACGTCGTGACCAAGCTGAGTTCGCTGCACAAGTTTATGGAAGTCGTTCTCAAGGGCCTGGAAGAGGAAGTTGTCGAGAAGAACAAGGAGGCGCTGATGCGCGTGATGACGCATATTCGAGACGTCCGCAAGCAGATTGACGCGACGAACGAAATGTTTGATCCGCTGCGGCAGGCCGTCCACCTCCTCAAGACGCACGGGGTGAACGTCGACGAGTACAAAATTGCCGACCAGACGATCCAGGATTACCTGGAAGCGGCGCCGCTGCAGTGGGAAGGCATCGTGAACAAAACGTTCAAGAAGAAGGAAGAGATCATGCCGCTCCAGATGGCCGAAGTCGAATCGATCAAGGGCGACTTGGAGTCGTTTTACCTCGACATGCGCAAATTTCGCAACGATTTCCGCGCGCATGCGCCGTTCACGTTCTCGGGCACGCCGGACGAAGCGTACAAAAAGATCGACGACTACGCGGTCCGCCTCGCGGAAAAGGTCAAGCAGGCGAAGCAGTTCAACGAGCTCGAGGAACTGTTTGAGCTCCAGGTGAGCAAGTACCAAGAGACTACGGACACGCAGTACGAGCTGCAGCAGCTCAAAAAGGTGTGGGACCTCAAAGACTTTGCGCTCAACACGTTCAGCGACTGGAAGCGCGCGCTGTGGGTCAAAATCGACACGGAAGGGATGGAAGCATTCACGCGCAACTTTATGAAGCAGATGAAGATGGAAAGCAACGAGCACCAGATCATCAAACAATGGCAGACGTACAAAGACACGGAGCAAATGGCAAAGAACATGTCGACGATCTTGCCATTGATCAACGATTTGCACTCGGAGGCGATGCAAGATCGGCACTGGAAGGCGCTGTCCGCGCTGTGCAAGGTGAAAGCGATCGATCCAAAGGACCCCAAGTTCAGCTTTGCCGACCTCCTCAAGTTGGAGCTCCACTTGCATGTGGACGACGTTGGCGAGATCGTCGAGACGGCCAACAAAGAACAGAAGATCGAGAAGAAGCTCACGATGATTGAGGAACTGTGGCGCGGCCTCACCCTCGATTATGTTCCGCACAAGGACTCTGGCACGTTCGTCATCAAGCCGTCCGAAGTCGTCGTCGAATCCCTCGAGAGCAATCAGCTCGAGCTGCAAACGATGGTCGGGATGGGCAAATTCGTCGAGTTTTTCAAAGAGCGCGTGCTGACGAGCCAAAAGAGTCTCGGCCACGTCGAAGAAGTGTTGAAAGAATGGGTCAGTGTTTCCAAGCAGTGGGCATCGCTCGAGAGCATCTTTCTGAGCTCCCCCGACATCCGCAACCAGCTGCCCGATGACACACGGACGTTCGAGAGCATCGACTCCAACTTTAAGGACCTCATGAAGAACGCCGTGTGCGAGCCAAACGTAGTGATGGCGTGTACGGTTGAAAACCGCCTCGAGAGTCTCAAGGAAATGACCGCGATGCTCGAAAAGTGCCAAAAGTCCCTCAACGAGTACCTGGACAAGAAGAAGAAGATTTTCCCCCGCTTCTACTTTGTCTCGAACGTCGCGCTCCTCGACATTCTGTCCAACGGAAACAACCCGAAGAAGATCATGCCGTTCTTGGGCGACTGCTACGATTCGCTCACAAACTTGATCTTTGAAGACGGAAGCCCGAACACGGCGCACACGATGATTGCCAAGGACAAGGAACAAGTGAAACTCCCCAAGATCTTTGTCATGGCGGGGGCGGTCGAGTGCTGGCTGAATGACCTGACCGAGGCCATGCGGTACTGCATCAAGAAGGAAATGCACGACTCGATCGAGACAGCCGCCAACTGGGACGTTGAAAAGCCGCGCCACTTGTGGCTCTTTGACTACTCGGCCCAAGTCGTACTCAATTCGACGCAGATCTACTGGACAGAGGAGACCGAGATGGCGCTGGAAGAGTTTGAAAACGGCCAGGAAGACTCGGTCAAGCGGTACCTGGCCACGTGCAACCAGCGCCTCGAGCACCTGATCAACCTCGTGCTGGGGGAGCTGAAGAAGGGCGACCGATGCAAAATCATCGCGTTGATCACGCTCGATGTGCATTCCCGCGACGTTGTCAAGAAACTCGTCGACGAAAAGGTCGAAGGGCCGCTGAGTTTTCTGTGGCAGCAGCAGCTCCGCTTTATTTGGCGACAGGAAACGATGGACGTCGACATCCGCATCACGGACTTTCGGTCCAAGTACTCGTACGAGTGGATCGGCAACACGGGGCGCCTCGTCATCACGCCGCTGACAGATCGATGCTACATCACGCTCACGATGGCGCTGCGGCTTTTCCTCGGTGGGGCGCCCGCCGGACCTGCTGGCACGGGCAAAACGGAAACCACAAAGGATCTCGCCCGCGCCATGGCGCTGTGTTGCTACGTCTTCAACTGCTCGGACCAAATGAATTACCAGACGATGGCCGACATTTTCCGGGGGCTGTGCCAGACCGGAACATGGGGCTGCTTTGACGAGTTCAATCGCATCAACATCGAAGTGCTGTCGGTGGTGGCGACGCAGGTCAAGTGTGTGCAGGACGCGATTGTATTCAACGCAGTGCCGGCCAACCGCGAGGAAAAGTACCGCCACATCGCCGCGGGAACGCCGCCCGTGGTTGTCGGCGAGTTTGAGTTTATGGGAGCATCCGACCGCATCACGCTGATCCCGACCTGCGGCTTCTTCATCACGATGAACCCGGGGTACGCCGGTCGCACGGAACTGCCAGAGAACTTGAAGGTCCTCTTCCGGTCATGCGCCATGATTCGGCCCGACTTGCGGCCCATCTGCGAAAACATGTTGATGAGTGAAGGGTTTCAGCAGGCGCGGACGCTCGCGATCAAGTTTGTCACGCTGTACCAGCTCAGCTCGGAGCTCCTGAGTAAACAGTTCCACTACGATTGGGGCCTCCGTGCCGTCAAGTCGGTGCTCCGCGTCGCCGGCATTCTCAAGCGCGCCGAGCCCGACGTCGAGGAAGATAAAGTCCTCATGCGGGCGCTGCGTGATTTCAACACGCCCAAGATCCCGCACGTCGACACGTCCATCTTTTTGCGGCTCATCAACGATCTCTTTATTGGCGTCGAAGTCGCGCCCAAGGTCAACAACGAACTGCGCGAGAAAACCGTGATTGTGTGCAAGCAAAACAACCTGCAGTCGGACGAGTCGGTCATTCTCAAAGTGTGCCAGCTCCAGGAACTCATCGACGTCCGGCACTCGGTCATGCTGCTCGGATCGGCCGGCTGCGCCAAGACCACAACGTGGCAAACTCTCGCCAAGTGCTGGAACCTGAACAAGGACAAAAAGATTTGTGTTTATGAGACACTCAACCCAAAGGCGGTCACGTCGGACGAGTTGTACGGGTACATGACGCTGTCCAAAGACTGGAAGGACGGTGTCATCTCGATCATCATGCGCGGGATGGCCAAAAACTACGCGGAGCAAGGGTTTTACGAAAGCCAGAGCTACAAGTGGGTCGTGCTCGACGGCGACATTGACGCCGTGTGGATCGAGAGCATGAACACTGTCATGGACGACAACAAAGTTCTCACGCTCGTGTCGAACGAGCGCATTCCGCTCTCGGACGCGATGCGCATGATCTTTGAGATCAACTCGCTCAAGAACGCTACGCCCGCGACCGTGTCCCGCGCCGGCATTCTCTTCATCAACGAAATCGACATTGGGTGGCGGCCGTTCATGGAGTCGTGGGTCGCGCGCCGGGAAGACGAGATCGAACGCACGTACCTCCCCGGCCTTTTTGACAAGTACATCGAAGCGACGAGCGAAATGACGCGCAAGGGATTCAAGCAAGTGTCGCCCGTGCGCATTATCAACCAAGTGAGCACGATCTGCTACCTCCTCGAGGGCCTCTTTACCGAGATCCCACCCGAAAAGAAAACACAGGAAGTCATCGAGTACGTGTTTGTGTTTTGCGCAACGTGGGCGTTTGGCGGGCCGTTCATCGTGGACAAGAGCGTCGACTACCGCAAGAACTTTAGCGAGCTCTGGATGGCCACATTCACGACAGTCAAGTACCCCAAGGAAGGCACGTGCTTTGACTACTTTTACAACTACGACACGAACGAGTTCGACCACTGGAGTACAAAGGTGCCCAAGTACGTCCCGGCGCCGATCGGGAATGGCGCGGCCGACACGCCGTTTTCCAACATCGTGATCAGCACCATCGACTCGATCCGCCTCACGCGGCTCGTGTCTGTGTTGGTGAATCGGCAGCGGCCGGTGCTGCTCGTCGGTGGGGCTGGCACCGGCAAGACCACGATCCTCAAGAGCTTCCTCCGTAGCCTCGACGAGGACATGCTGCACACGTGCATCAACATGAACTACTACACGGATTCGTTCAAACTCCAACAGCAGCTCGAGCAAGTTATCGACAAGCGCAGCGGGCGCATGTTTGGCCCGCCCGCGACGAAGCGGCTCATCTACTTTATCGACGATTTGAACTTGCCCTACATTGAAACGTACGGGACGCAAAACTCGCTCGCGCTCATGCGACAGCACATGGACTATAAGACGTTCTTTGACCGCGTCGACCTGGGTTTCCGCAAAGAGATTGTCGATGTGCAGTACCTGTCCGCGATGAACCCGACCGCCGGCTCGTTCATCATCGACGAGCGGCTGCAGCGGCACTACGCGCTTTTTGCGTGCATGATGCCAAGCAAAGACGACCTCAAGACCATCTACAACAGCATCTTGAAGGGCCACTTTGGGTTTGGGTTTTCACCGACGTTGGTTAACGCAAGCGACAACTTTGTCGCGGTCAGCATCGCGGCGCACGAAGACATTTGCAACAAATTTTTGCCGAGCGCGACCAAATTCGTGTACAACTGGAACATGCGCGAGCTCAGCAACATCTTTCAAGGCCTTGTCCGCGCCAAGGGCGACTTTTACCCGACCGTCGAGTCGTTTGCGCGGCTTTGGATCCACGAGTGCACTCGCGTGTTTTGCGACCGCATGATCAACAACGAGGACGTTGACAAGTTTACGGAACGCATGCGCGAGATCAGCAAAAAGTTTCTCCCTGACGTCGACCAGGAGAAGCTCTTCCCGAAGCCATCGTCTGGCGACGACAGCGATGGCGCCGGCATCGTGAACATTTTTACATCGTTCGCCACGCCCGTGGCCGGCAGCGATACGCCGTACCTCCCGATCGTGTCGATGAAGCAGCTCAACAAGGTCCTGTCTGACCAACTCGACGACTACAACCAAAAGTACTCGATGATGAATTTGGAACTGTTTGACAACGCGATGGAGCACGTGGCGCGCATTTGCCGCATCATCGGGAGTCCCGGTGGCAACGCCATGCTGATCGGGGTCGGCGGGTCCGGCAAACAGTCGCTCAGTCGCCTCGCGTCGCACATTGCTGGCTTTGACGTTCGGCAGCTGAGCGTCACGTCCAACTTTAAGATCGAGGACTTGAAGGAAAGTTTGGCCGAGATGTTTAAAGCGTCCGGCGTCGCCGGTCTGCCGATTGTGTTTTTGATCACGGACTCGCAGATCGTGAACGAGCGCTTCCTCGTATACATCAACGACATGCTGAGCTCGGGATGGATCCCGGACCTGTTTGCAAAAGATGAAATCGACGGCCTCCTCAACGGCCTGCGCACCGAAGCCAAGTCGCAAGGAGTCCCCGACACGCCGGAAACCCTCATGGACTTTTTACTCCTCCGCATCCGACTCAACTTTCGCATCATCATGTGCTTCTCGCCAGTCGGCGCGGTCTTCCGCGTGCGCGCGCGCCGCTTCCCTGGGCTCGTCAACTGCACCGTCATCGATTGGTTCCACCCGTGGCCGCGGGAGGCCCTCGTACGTGTGGCCACGAGTTTCCTGGAGAAAGTCGACGACTTGGGCGACGCCGCGCTCAAGAAGAGCATTGCCAACCACATGGCCGACGTCCACATCAGCGTGACCGACATGAGTAAAAAGTACTTTGAAACGCAGCGTCGGTACAACTACGTTACGCCCAAGAGTTTTCTCGAGCTCATTAGCTTTTACGAGATCCTGCTTGGCCAGAAGAAACAAGAAATCCAGCGCCAGATCACGCGCCTCGACGACGGGCTGAGCACGCTGCGGAAAACATCGGCGGACGTGGCTGAACTCCAAGTCGACTTGAAGCAAACGATGCTGATTGTGGCGGAAAAACAAGCGTCGACGGACCTGTTGCTCGAGCAGATGGGCAAAGAAAAAGCCGGCGCCGAGATCCAGCAGGAAAATGCCAACAAAGAAAAGGTCAAGGCCGAAGCCGCGAGCGCATCTGCCCAGGAGCTATCGACGCAAGCCGAGAAGGAACTCGGCGCGGCAAAACCTGCCATGGACGCTGCTGCCGCCGCCGTCGATTGTTTGTCAAAAGCTGCGATCCAAGAACTCAAGTCGTTGCCCAAACCTCCCGCCGGCGTCGACCTCGTTACGAAAGCGTGCTTGATTCTGGTCGAGAAGGAGTACAAGAACCATAAATGGGACCGCGCCAAGAAGATGATGAATAATCCCGGCGCGTTCCTCGACAGTTTGAAGGTATTTCGCGGCGAAGACATCCCGGAGGCCGACATTGGGCGCGTCGAGCCCATGATTGCCGACCCCGAGTTCACGGCGGAGAAGATGGCGTCCAAGTCGGCGGCCGCCGCAAATTTGTGTTCGTGGGTCGTGAACATTTATACATTCAATCGGATTTACGTACGCGTCAAGCCGCTCATGGACTCGCTCGAGTCGTCTCGAAAGAAGAAAGAAGAGGCAGAAGAGACGCTGGCCAAAGCGATGAGCCAAGTCGCTGAAGTTCAGCGGCGGTTGGAAGTGCTCGAGGACACGCTCCGGCAAGCCACAGAGGAGAAACTCCAGGTCGAACTGATGAAGCAAAATTGCGAGAATCGGCTCGTGTTGGCAGGAAAGCTCGTAAACGGCCTCGCGAGTGAAAACGAACGGTGGGGAGTCGAGATCGGCCAGCTCCGCAACAATGCAGTCATGGTGGTTGGGAATTCGCTGCTCGCTGCCGCGTTTGTGTCGTACATTGGCGCATTTGACCAACAGTTCCGAAAGGATTTGTGGTTCACGACGTGGGTGCCGGACTTGGTGTCCAAGGCAATTCCGTTGACAGAAGGGATCGATCCCCTCAGCATGCTCACGAACGAAGGAAAGAATGCCAAAATGATGAGCGAGGGTTTGCCTGCCGATCGCATTTCGATCGAAAACGGATCGATCATCACCAACTGCAAGCGGTGGCCGCTCATCATTGACCCGCAGCTGCAAGGGATCAAGTGGCTCCGCGAAAAGGAAAAGCATCGCGAGTTGGTCGTGATCCAGCTCACGCAAAACCAGTGGCTTCGCAAGATGGAGACCGCCATCGTGAATGGCCACGTTGTCATTGTCGAGAACATCGGGGAAGAGATCGACGCGACTCTCGACCCGGTGCTAGCCCGCGCCGTCTACCGCAAGGGCTCGAGCGCCAACCTGTACCTCAAATTCTCGGGCGAAGAGGTCCAGTACGAGCCGTCGTTCTTCATGTACTTGCAGACGAAGCTGAGCAACCCGCACTACAAGCCCGAGATTGCTGCGCAGTGCACGCTTATCAACTTTATTGCGACCGAGAGCGGGCTCGAAGATCAGCTCCTGCAGAAGGCCGTCAACAAGGAGCAGCCCGAGCTGGAGAAGCAAAAGCAGGAACTCGTGCTGGCGTTCCAAAAGTTCAAAATCGACCTGGTCGAACTCGAAGATCAGCTACTGGAACGACTTGCTAACGCCCCCGATGACATCCTGAGCGACGTTCCTCTGATCGAGTCGCTGGAAGAAACAAAGAAGAAGGCGACGGACATTGCGATCTCGGTCAAGAAGAACCAGGAAACCGAGATCGTTATCAACAACACGCGAGAGCTGTACCGCCCGGTCGCGGCGGAAGGCGCGATGCTGTACTTTTTGCTCACGACGTTGTGTGCAATCGACCACATGTATCGGTACTCGCTCGACTCGTTCGTCACATTCTTTTTTGCATCCATCGACCGTGCGACGCCCGCCGAGAAGCAGTCCGATCGTGTGCTGAACCTGCGCGAGTCGCTTCGGATCACAGTCTTCACGTGGGTGTCTCGAGGGCTCTTTGAGTCGCACAAGCTCATCTTCCTCAGCCAGCTCACATTCAACCTCATGAAGCGCGGTATCCTTGGCGAGGAAGTTCGCATCGCCGACACGTACATGCAATTCTTGTTGCGTGGCCCCAAGAAGACGGGGTCCGCCGACAGCGATGCAAATCCCATCGACTGGCTCCCGAACGCGCAATGGTATTCGATCCAGGCGCTCGCGACGCTGGAAGAGTTCAACAAGATGCCGCAGGACCTGAAAGAAGCGTCGTCGCGGTTCCGGGAATGGTACAACCATGTGACCCCCGAGAGCGAAAAGTTGCCGCTGGACTGGGCTGGTCTCGACCGCACGCCGTTCTTGAAGCTCCTCGTCGTGCGGTGCTTGCGCCCGGATCGAATGACGTCGGCCGTGTCCGAGTTCATTCGGCACGTCCTCCCGAACGGATCCATGTACTGCGACTGCGACTCGTCGCTCAACTCGACGCAAGTGATGGACAACAGCTACCTTGACTCGACGCCGACGACGCCGCTCTACTTTATTCTGTCCCCTGGGGCGGATGTCGTCGCCGGGCTAGACAAGCTCGCCGTCAAGTACGGGTTCGAACGAGGGGTGTCGTACCACAACGTGTCGATGGGCCAAGGGCAGGACGTGTTTGCGATGGATCGGCTCGAAGTCGCGCATCGAAACGGGCATTGGGTCATCTTGAACAACATCCACTTGATGCCGAGGTGGCTCATCACGCTCGAGAAGAAGCTGGACGAGTTTGCGCTGGAAGGAAGCCACAAGAACTTTCGCCTCTTTTTGACGTCGGACCCGTCGAATGCGATTCCCATCGGCGTCCTCAATCGATGCATCAAACTCACCAACGAGCCACCGAGCGGCCTCAAAGCCAACTTGAAGCGTGCGTTTGTGAGCTTTCCGAAAGAGTACATTGAAGAAGCCGAAGGCAAGGTCAAGTCGATTCTCTTTGGGCTGTGCCACTTCCACGCTGTCATGATGGAGCGCAAGATGTATGGCCCCCTTGGATTCAACATGATGTACCCGTTCTCGCTCGGCGACTTGCGCGACAGTGCAATCTGTTTGACCAACTACCTCGAAAACTCGGCGGGCGGCAAGATCCCGTGGGCCGATCTCAAGTATATCTTCGGCGAAATTATGTACGGCGGCCACATTGTGAACGACTTTGACCGGCTCCTGGCCAACACCTACCTCGACTTCTACATGCGCGACGAGCTCCTGGACGAGATGGAGATGTTTCCTTTTGTCGGGGACGAGAAGGGCCCGTCCTTCATGTCCCTCGCGCCATCGTCGTACGACAAGTACCTCGAGCACATTGAGACGGAGCTCAAGTCGGACTCGCCGCTCGCATTTGGGCTCCACCCGAACGCCGAAATCGACTTTCGCACGACGCAAAGCGAAAGTTTGTTTCGAACGTTGATGGAACTCCAGCCGCGTGATGCGGCGGCAGGCGACGCGGCGTCCAGTCCGATGGAGATTGCTCGGACGGCGCTTGAAATGATCATGGGGCGCATTGGGGAAAAGAAGTTTGAAGTGGACGACATCACGAGGTCGCTGGAAGAGATCGGGCCGTACCAAAACGTGTTTTTGCAAGAGTGCGACGCGCTCAACGTGCTCTTACAGGAAATCTCGCGATCGCTCAACGAGCTCCAGCTTGGTTTCCTCGGTGAACTTACCATGAGCGACGCGATGGAAAGCGTCCAGGAAGCGCTCTTCCTCGACCGCGTCCCCAAGACATGGGAAAAGCTCGCGTTCCCGTCCATGCGGGCGCTCGGCGGATGGCTCGTCAACCTGGAGCAGCGACTGGCGCAGCTCGACGAGTGGACGCAAAACCCGAGCGACATCCCCAAAGTCACGTGGCTCAGTGGCATGGTCAACCCCCAGTCGTTTTTGACCGCGATCATGCAAGTGACCGCCCAAAAGTGCCAGCTCGAACTCGACAAGCTCGTGATCCAGACCGACGTGATCAAGCGCAAGAGCACTGAAGTCGACGCACCTTCCCGCGATGGCGCGTACATCCACGGTCTGTTTCTCATGGGCGCGCGGTGGGATTCCAACAACACGACCGTGGACAAGTCGTTCCCGAAAGAGATGTTTTGCGCCATGCCCGTCGTCAATTGCAAAGCGATTCAGGCCGACAAGCTCGACCTCAAGGGATCGTACCTCTGCCCGTGCTACAAGACCGAATTCCGAGGCCCGACATATGTCTTCTCCGCCCAGCTCAAGACGAAATCCCCACCGGCGCGGTGGGTGCTGGCCGGCGTCGCCCTCATCATGGATGTCCCAGTTGTCTAGCCAATGCCACGTCGGCGCTTGTAACATAAATATTCTATTCGCTCGACGCGTCCTACTGCAGCAGCAACTCGACGACGTGCATGTGGCCGTTCGCCGTTGCCAGCCTCACGGCCTCGGCACGGTGCCACGTCGTTTGGATGTTGTGCATAAGATATCGCACGATGCTCAAGTGCCCATGGGCGGCGGCGCCAGTCAGGGCAAAGCTGGTGCATGGGGCTTCGACGTGCTCGGCTAAATACCGCACGATCCGTTCGTGGCCGTTCATGGCGGCGCGATCGATAGCTGCCCGCGTGCACCCTTCTCGTCGATGCGTGTGAAGGTACTGGACAACGTCGAAGTGGCCATTTTCGCTCGCCTGATCCATTGCGACAGACGTACAAGGATGGCCGGTCTCGTGGAGGAATTGCACAATGTTCAAATGCCCTCCCCATGCTGCCGCATCCATCACGCTCGGATTGTTTCGTTCGTCTATCACGTCCAGCAAGTGCTTCAAAACGGCAACGTGGCCGCAGGAGGCTGCCGCTTCGAGAGTCAAACTCAACTGGATTGGCGAGTGCAAGTAGGACGTGCCCAGCAGCCGACGGAGGATCCCGAGGTGACCAGTTCGACCGGCCAACGGCAGGTGCCATGCTTGACTCATGCTGTCGTACCCGTTGTCGCAGAGAAAATCGACCATGTCCATTCGTTGCATGTGCAGAGCACCACGCATCGCGTCGGAGGTACAGCCCTCCGTGCGATGGTGCTGCAGCCACATCGCGACGTCGAGGTGACCGTTTCGCACCGCAGCATTCATGGCAAATGTCGAGCAGCCCTCGCTTCGGTTGGTGTGTAGCCACTGCACGATGTCCAAGTGGCCGTTCGCTGCGGCCAGATCCATCGCGTTCCTTGTGCATCCTTCGGATCGATGGTGTTGCAGCCACTCGACAACGTCCAAATGACCATTTGCAGCGGCTAATTCCATCGCCGCCACAGAGCATCCCTCGGTTCGATGCGCGTGGAGCCATCGAACAACGTTCAAGTGTCCATTCCCGGCAGCGTGGTCCATGGCTGCGTCGGTGCAACCTTCAACGCGATGGAGATGTAGCCATTCCACGACATGAAGATGCCCACCTGCTGCCGCTTCGTTCATTGCGTCAGTCGTGCATCCTTCAATTCGGTGTTGGTGAAGCCACCGTACCACTTCCAAGTGGCCATTAGACGCTGCAAAGTCCATCGCGGCCTCCGCGCAACACTCATCATCTTCCCATGCCATGTGTAGGCGTTGCACGAGGTGGAGATATCCGCACGACGCAGCGTCCTCCATGGACCATTCGTTGGTCGTATCGATGAACTCACTGATGATGGCAAGGACAGAGTCGTCGTCGATCGCGGCGCGGCAAGCAACGTCGACGCACGTCAAGTTCATCCTTGGACGCGACATGATGCAAAATGGTTCAGCGACAGCCCGACGCTTCTGATTGGTGGAAACTAATTTCTACCAAATGGGGTCGTTTGATTGGTTCATTTCCTCGGCCGAGAGGGCATTAAGAAAAGCCATACGATGCAATTCGATGAGTGCCATGGCACTACGCGCTTCGGACGCCACGACCGGCGGCAATGACGACGGAAGAGGGCGCTGCATTGTCGTGTACGTTCAGTTGTTTGGTCATGCCGCTTGATACGAGCTCCATCTCCAACGCATCGACGATGATGCGATGCCGGTTCAACTTGGCGGAGTTGATCGCGTCTTGAATCGGCCAGTTCGCTTGAGGGTACTTGTTCAGTAAAAAATTTACAATGGTGCCGTGTCCACTGGCTGCTGCCGCGGTCAACGCCTGACCGGTGCACGTGGCAGAGCTAGCGGAGAGAAGTCGAAGGACGTCGAAGTGGCCATTGGCTGCCGCGTTATCCATGGCGTGTGTCGTGCATCCTTCTTGTCGGTGATGCAACAGAAACGCAACAATCTCTGTGCATCCGTGCTCGCTGGCTTTGTCCAACGCACGCGTGGTGCAGGTCTGACCGTGCTCGTGGAGGAATGACACAATGTCCAAGAATCCGTTGCCGGCAGCGTGATCGATGGCGCTGGGGCTGGCGTGACCAACACATTGAAACAGAAACCAAACGACTTTCAAGTGGCCATACCGAGCAGCAACATCAAGTGCCGACACGATGCTATCTTGGGTATCTGAAGTGAAAGGAGTTGGTTGGAATGAGACGAAGTGCTTGACGATGTCGAGGTGGCCGCACTTTGCAGCGTAGTGAAGGTACAGGTGGCAGTGCGTTGCGTCGTAGTAGTCGTGGGCGATGAGAAACTGGACGACTTGAAGGAACCCGTACTTGATCGCGCCTTTTATCGCTTCTTCGGAGCACCTCTCCAGTCGGTGCTCGTGCAACCACTCGACAACATGGAGGAAGCCGTGAGCGGCGGCATGATTCATCGCTTTCACAGTACACCCGTCTGTGCGGAATTGGTGCAACCACTGCACAACATCCAAATGTCCATGGCTGGCGGCACCATCCATGGCAGCGACACTTGCACCTTCTGATCGATTCGTGTGGAGCCACTTCACGATCTCCAAGTTTCCACGACTGGCGGCGCCGTCCATTGCATTTGTAGTACACCCTTCCTGTCGATGCTCGTGAAGCCACGTGACGACATGGATGTGACCATTTGTTGCAGCTCTGTCCATCGCAGCCTCTGTGCATCCTTCTGGGGTATTGGCATGAAGCCACTGGACAACGTGAAGGTGTCCGTACTCCGCTGCCATGTCCATGGCACCCTCCGTCAAGTAGAGAATCTTGTCCATCGCGAGCACGGACTGAATGTACTCGAGGTCTCCATGGCCCGCTGCATCCTCGATGCTGTCATAGTGCTGCATATTTCCGTCGTATCTTGATCACTGCCGTTGTGATCTGGCGACTGCATCTTTTGAAGTGGGGCGAGTCATGACCACCATACAAACATCAAGTGTGGCTAGCACAAACATTTAAGCCAGAATTAGCCAATCAATGCTTTGTATCCTCCAAATGAACCAATGAATCGACGATACTTGACTAACCAACAGCCAATCATTCCCAGTGAAATCATTCGGCAGCTCCTGCGGCGAATGAATGTCTGTCGTACTGCCTTCATGGAGCGTCGACCACCTCGTTATATGCCGTCACGGCGTGGGTATGGATGCGCAAGTTGTCGAGCCTCCCCAGGAGAATGCTAAAAGCAATTGATTGTACCACAGAAATGAACATATCGACCTACATTGGTAGTCAAGAGTTTCTACCTGCGAAGCGATG
Source organism: Aphanomyces invadans (assembly GCF_000520115.1). Taxonomy (NCBI): domain Eukaryota; phylum Oomycota; class Saprolegniomycetes; order Saprolegniales; family Verrucalvaceae; genus Aphanomyces; species Aphanomyces invadans. The sequence goes on from NW_008580157.1 coordinate 1,027,290, forward strand.
GAAGCAATGCCAAATGCTCGCGAATGTACGAAGAACTCAGTGTGCTTGCGTCCGTTCGACGGCACACGTATATGTTGAGCGGAAGCAGCCCGCGTTCGACTCGAATCGCGTTAATCTTGACAGCCCCCAGCTGAGTCTCTGTCGATACGACAATGGCAGTGATGTCGGGGGACGTGATCGCAGGACCGAACGGATCGTCGATGGTGATGATGGAGGGGTTCACATGAGGGTGTACATCCGCGAGGAAGGAATGGACTCGTGCCTTGCGCTCGCCAATGGACTCGATGAGGTGACCCAACCTTTTCTTCTCTAGCATATGCGGCGCCGTGACGCCAACGAGCATCGCGTTGTCCGCCAACGCTGCCCCGAACGAAAGTAGTTTCTTGTGCCCGTTGTGCAGGTGGTCAAACGTCCCACCGATGACAACGAGAGGTTCCTTTCCCAGTTGCCGGGTTGGATCTTCAAGGTAGATAAAAGTAGATGGATTGACGCTGTCGTCGACAGCTTCCTTCAAGGGGTAGAATGCAACGAGAGAGGAGGACGCAGCACGGCCGCCATTGAGCGACGCCACGTCCATGTCTTCGTATGCAAACACAGCAATCAGATCGGGTAAAGCAATGATTTCCTTCCACGATCGATCGGAGCTGGAGACGACGCGGATGTCCAAGTCCAGTTTGTTCTGGACGCTTGCAGCGTTCCACAGAAGATTGTAGAGCTCGCCCACGTACCGCAGACGCTCGCTGGTGGATGATGTCACGTCCTTTGTGGCATCCACAAACACATACAGCTTGGAGTCCACTTTTGCCACTGCTTTCTCCACCAACACATCATTCCGGAGGATTTGGAGGAAGTCGTCATGGGGATTCTGAATATATAGCACACCGACTGGAATGCCTGGCGCAGGACGAGACAATGCTGCCTGCTTCCTCACTGCTTTTCGGATCTGAAGAACGGAGTAGACGCATACAGCAGCGGCAGTAGCGGCACATACAGCTGTCGCGTTTGCCCATTGTCCGCTCGGTCGCATCGGAGTCCCTGTGGTGACCACGTTGAGTTGTGAGATATCTCAAGAAATTGACCAATCCTGTCCCTCTATTTCCACATTTTACCCAATCATATTGGCTTATAAAACACCTTGAAGATTGTATACAAGGTATATCAAGTCTTTCAAAGAAATGGCGCCTGTTCACCACCTTCGACGTCCATAGGTGTGCGCTGCGTCGGGGCCATTGGATGCACAGGATACGGTCCGAAATGCCACATCTGGTGTAGGTCTCCAGAGAGGGATGCCGCGATGGCGATGCCGCCAAGAGTGCATGGCACTAGGTACAACAAGGCCGGCTGCCCCATCTCCATGTACAAAACGGCGAGGTTGGCAGCAAAGAGACCGACGCAATAGCCGACGCAGGTAACAGCGTAATACCTGTGAACGACTACATCCGTTCGCTTGTACTGCACTTCGCGGGAGTAGTCGAAGCGTAGTGCAAAGCTGAGCAAGAGGCCGGGTAGCACGATGTCGCCTAGGCCAAGCATGGCTTGTCCGCCGCGCCAGTCGTGCAATCTCGGGAATAGCAATAGCATTGGGAGTGGTTCAGGGTCTAGACACGCCTTCAACGACGGGTACCGTTCGCAAAAGTCCACACCGGGATATCCCGCTTTGGAACTGGCACTCTGTCCACCCGTCGCGACATCAACCATGACAGATCGTCCAAAAATGAGCGGCGTGACAAAGACGAAGAAGATGTCGTAGAAGAAGGCAAGTACGAGTAAAACCGACGCCACTTGGAGGGTTGGGAGGCGAATGGTCCGAAGGAACACAAAGCAGAGGGCGATGCCGAAGGCGTCCTGAAGGAACCAAAACTCCGAACGATCGAGGTACCACATCACGACAAGCGCCGTGGTGGTGGCAGCGGCGACGACGTCGGGGATCGGCAAAGGGCCAATTATGGATGGACAACGAAGGACATAGCGGCGGCGAAGACAGCACAGCAGCGTGCGAAAGATAGGCTGGGTCACAAGGATGGTAAAGGTCGAGAGGGTCGACAGGCCAAACATGATCGAGAGCAGTGGACCGACGTGGACGAAGTAGAGAAAGGTCAGGAATAGCCCTGCAAACAGGATGAATGCGACTGCATGGCGAAACGACACGTCGAGAACGTCATCATCTTCGTCATGTTCACGGCAGTCATCGTCGGCATGTGCGTGCGACTTGGAGTTCAATGTATTTTGCCGCTCCATGGAAGCCGCGTAGTAAGCACCCCCGATGGCCGTAATGATACCAAGCGCCCACAGCACGATGGACGCTACGTCAACAAGAGGGACGGGGCGCTGGAAAAGCGTTCCTTGAAGATGCGTTGGTGAAGTTTCAAGGAGGCGTGTGAGGTTCTCGCCTTCACCGACAGTCGTAAACACGACTGGAAGAGACAACGACGCGTTCTTGAGGAGGGTGGCGTTGACCCCCATCAGCAAATGCGTATCCCACATGCAGCACACTTGGAAGCCAAGGCTGTGCGACTGGAAGCCAGTTGGAAGGCAGATGTGAGACACACATCGAGGGTCTTGCGCACATGTGGAATCGTCAGGGACTAGCCAAGGCTGTGTGGGATGCAAATTTGGAAGGTACGACTCTCCATGGAGGCAATCGGTTGCGAAGGACATTGGGGGGGTCGATGATGCGTCGGACAAGTTGCTGTATCCACCGGAAGCTGTGCGGTTCCGGTCGACAACGTACACGGTCTCACGAGTATTTCGAATGATTAAACCGGCAGCACCCGCGTTGGATGCATGGATTGCTTTGTCCAAGAAAGAGCAGTTGCCTCGGTTCACTACCACATACGTTCCTTTGTATGTCGATGGCAAAGCCGAGCATCCATCCGTGGTGAGTTGAACAAGATGCACTGGATTGGAAGCGTTCTTCGGCAAATGAGGCCCCCATCCCGATTGGGAGCTCGGCGCCACGAGCATGTCTGTCACGTTGTTAGCATCGGTAGACACTCTTAGGATTCCCGCTGGAATGACGGCACTTGCATGTTGACAGAGCACGAAGAGCACCGGAAGAAGGCGCAAGATGTGGTGCATCGTTGACCTGGTCAATCCAATTGATCTGCGAAACCCCTCGACATATCCGGAAAACCGGATAAATTGAATTTATCCGGATTTACTGCTCATATTTTGCTTCCGCCACCACACACCGGTTGTCCCGCCGCCTCCCCCCGACAGACTAGGCATGGTACACCGCTCGATTGGACGAAGCAAGGTTGTCTAACAACATGCCATTGTGCACTTAGCTGTTCTACTCGTTCTTCAAGACCTTGATCGGAAAGGAAGTTGCCGTGGAGCTGAAGAACGATGTCGCGTTGGTTGGGACATTGCATTCCGTCGACCAATACCTCAACATAAAACTCACCGACGTCAGCGTCGTGGAAGAGAACAAATACCCGCAATTGGTATCTCCTTGATGCAGTGGAGCTTTGGGAACCTCATGCAGTGACGTAGATGAACATGAAGAATTGCTTCATTCGAGGGTCCGTCGTACGGTACATTCAAATTGCCAAGGCCGACGTGGACACGGAACTGCTCCAAGACGCGGCTCGAAGAGAAGGAAGTGCAAACCGAGCAAGCATTGCCCGAGCGTAGCCATCTTATTGAGTAAGCAAGAAACAACGATTGAGGAATTCGCTTAGATACTGGCGGCATTTTTGCTCGGCGATTATCTACCACCACAACTTGCCAGGCATGTATTTGTCGATGAGTCCTTGGTAGTAAGGCCAAAGTGCCGACACGTCCGGGCGTTTGTCGGCCTTCGTGTACAAGTCAAACTTGTTGAATTCGAGCACCCACTCCAACAACGCGTCATCGCCGGGCGCCATCAGATGCGTGTATTCCTTCTTGTTGTGCCATGGGTAGCACGAATGATAACGGATCATGGCAAGCCCTTCTTCAGGAATCGTGGCGCCGTTGAACACGAGCATCTGGTACATGTATTCGTCGTGGCCCCACGCAAATTTGAGGTTTGCAAATCCGCATTTTGGTTCGTAGATGCCGAATGGGGTGTTGTATGCAGGGTTCTGCATGTCCGGGTTGAGCGCGTTGAATTCGGGAAACACGGTCGTGTCGGGGATGGCACACCCGACGACCCACGTGTCGCCACCAAGAGACCACTGGTCACCGTCGGCAGTCCCTTCCTGTCCATCTTCAGGTTTGCCCCACATGTACTGGATCTTCCCCATGTCGTGGAGCAGTCCAACAAGCTGGAACCAATCCGGGTGACCGGCCGCTCGGATCGCCTCCGCGGTTTGGAGCATGTGCTCCAAGTTGGGCAGAGAAGAGTCCGGGTCCGACGAGTCGACATATCCCTTGAGCGATTCGAAAGCTTCCCACACTGTCATTTGAACGCGGTCAAACTTGCCCCAGAAGGATTGCATCTTCTCATGGAACTCCATGGTTTGATTTTCACGCATGAGTCGATAGTGTCGCTGCACCATAGCTTGGCGGTTGCTGTCCTTGTAGTTTCGGAATTCCTCAATAGCTTTTCCAGCGGTGACTGTCTTGTGCTCATGGGGGAATGAGATTGACGCAGCTGTAGTGCTTCGGTTGGCAGCGGTGATCGTCATCATACAAATGGGCTAGCTAGCGGCACGCGCGGGCAAATCGTGAAATGAGCCGCCCTGCCGCCACGCGTGGAGGTCGGTCATTGTCTGGACGGCGGTTGCCGAAGATATGGGCATGATATTTTTAGCAGCAGAACAGGTCGGCAGAACATCGCCAAAACGAGTATTGGGAATTCTTGGCAAACCAGGCCAGGTCTCAAATTCCACCAAATTGGAGCTTTTCATTGGTCCGATTCATCTAGTCGTCCCCAAATTTCTCGTGAAATTGGGATATTGTCCAAACCCCACACTATGTTCTTCGATTGTGATGGTTGAAGTACATGTTGTCACACCTTCTTCGGCAAGACAGCCTGGCACGACCGACGCCACCAGCCATTCTCGCTGGCCCAAGTCTCGTCAACACAACGCCGTCCCATGCACCAGCTCCAGCATGTTACAACTGCGCCGTGGGCCATGCCAATTGTGCTGCTGCGACTTACACAGCGAAGGTACGACGAAACCGAACACGAAATCCCGATGGTGGAGTTTCGTGCTATAGGCGCGCAACTGGTCCGTTTCTGTCACCTCTGGAGTCGCTTTCAATCTCCTGGCAATGCATTCAAGACGTTGTTCGCAGCCATGTTCATGCTATCGAGTGGTTGAAGGTTTCATCCAACGTTTTTGCCCACGCAAGTGCGAGTACGACGTCTCGAGAAGCATGCAATACGACCATGCGTGTCCTTGACAACCCAACGATTCATGCGGAGAAGCCAAAGATGGGACTTGGCGTCTCTACCGCCGCGGATGTAGGTAGCCCATGCCATGGCATGTCGACATGCCAATCCCGCACGAGAAAACTGAGTTTTGAATTTTGACCAATCAAACGACATGGCGCGAAAAAGGGGATTTCGAAATCGGGAGGCCGCCGCCTTAGGATGATCGCATGCTTGTACACCAAGCACAAGACGCAGAAGAAGAAGACGTACCATGATGGCCATGTCGTCCGATCTTCGACGAAGATTACACTCCAGAATGACCAAGGAATGACCATCGACTCGATGCCGCAGACGGACACTGAGTGGACTCGTAATTTCCCGCACTTCGACTTTCCCAAGTACGTGATGTGTGTGACCTGTCCCAATCGCTGACGGTCGTAGGTTCCTCGTGGACATTGACGAGGACGCATACTCCGACAACCACGTCCCTGGAACCGGCACTCCACATGTGACGGCACCCGAGACTTCGGGCAGCAGCTGTGGAAGGACAGGGAGTAATCTGGTAAAGTATGTCCCTCAGCGAAGCAAGTTTCAACCGCCCAAACGAAAGCACGAAATTGAGTACGACGCTCCAAGCACAAGCAAAAACGCAGCTGACTTTACACGGACCTTCTCATTTAACAAGTCGAACATCACAAGTACCCCATCGGCGCCAAAGGTCGGACATCTTACACCGTCGCCAACAATTCGTGCACCCGCAGCAACCCCCCAAGTTACTCCGCCTGCTATCATGTCAAAGAAGTGTCGATACGAGAAGAACGTCGACGACGCGCCGTGTCCAGAAGTTGTGAAGAATGGTATCGCTCGTGTCGTCGAACGATGTGCACCAAGCGATATCGCGAGCGAACTGTCGAACTTCGTCGGCTGCGAATGGCCAGACTTGCCGAAACCAGTTTGTCGAACTTGTACGTATCCCTCACCGATGGTTGCGTTGATTGCCAATGTAGATGATGAAGTTAGACGATTGTTGGGATGTCCCGAGCCCAAGTGATTCCGTCGCGGAGGGTCAAGACTGCAAGAAAGACGACGTTTATTTAATAGATAGTACAATGCCTTAAAGCGTTGGTAAAATGGATAAGAAGATCCAAGAACCTACTTGTGCCGCGCTGGGTGAGGATCATTTTTTGCGATAAGCAGCTCCACCGAGTCCTTGGACTGTGTAATCAAATGCTTCGACAATCCAGCCTTCTCGTTGTCTGGAATCGGCGAGTACCCTTGCTGGAACAGGAGAAAGTTTTGACGCAGGCGAATGGCGATGTAGATAATGAGCACGACCACGAGCACAAGGACCACTTCGGCCGCCACCATCTTGCCGCCTGACACGAGCTTTTCAAGTGCGACTGCACATCGTTCATCCGGTTGAAGGCATATCCGGAAGTGATTGGCCTTTATCCGGAATTTTCGGATACCTACGAATCTCGATGTGTTTGGTGGTCACAAAACGAATCGTCATGTTGCGCCGCGCCGTTCAGACCTCGCGCAAGGCTGTGCAAGCAGGTGCGTCGCAATTCAATGCGCTGTCCTTGGTGAATGAATACGGCTCGTTTGGTGTGCATAGCCTGCAAGAAAGCCGCGCCGATTGCGTCCATGCACGTGATGGCTCGTTTCCATACCTGTGTACCCATGGCTCGTCGTGGATTCATGGACACCAGTGCCTCAGCAGGTGTTCGCTTCATGTCGTCGAACGCCACGCGCCCCGTGAAGCTTGGTGATCAAGTGTCCGTCCTCATTGAAGGACGCTTGTCCAACGGTGACATCTTTGACGAGAAGGACACGACTCCTCAAAAGTTCATCGTTGGCGACTCCGACGTCATCCCGGGGTTGGAAGAAGGTCTGTTGGGCATGGTCAAGGGTCAAACAAAGGTCATTATTATTCCCCCTGAGCTTGCGTTCGGACCTGCGGGCGATACCGACAACCACGTGCGCATTCCCAAGTCGGAACTAAACTTGCTGTACGCTATGTTACCTGATCAACTGCCTTACGACCCCATGCCTTATACTGTCGTCTAGGCCAAGTGAAGAAGCAGATTTGCAAATTGGCAACTACATCGGGTTGGACAACGAAGGCGATATGGCCAAGATCATCGACATGGACATGGACTCGATTGTTGTCGACACGAGCCACGAGGTCTGTGTGAAACGAGCATACAGGGCTATCTTGTGCAGTGGTGGCTTAGACGTCTCGAGTGTAGTTGGCCGGCGAAACCCTGCACTTGTCGGTCGAATTGGTCGGCCACACTCCGCTCGAAGAGCTGAGTCCCAGTGAACGCCTCGTTGTGCCGCATGAAATCTCCCCCGGTGACGAAGAGACGTACCCTGAACCCGGTAAGAAAAGTTCTAGAACACGAACAATCTCTGACCTGCGTCTTGGCGAAGGTGACACATTGGCCGTGCATTACGAAGGCTTCTTGACCGACGGAACCATGTTCGATTCATCCCGCAAGCGTGGCAAACCCTTTGAATTCATCATCGGGTCTGGCTTGGTACGATATGTAGCCAGTCTTATTGTGTCCTCGTTTCAGAATGAATGAGGAATATTGTGGGTAGGTGATCAAAGGCTGGGACGAAGGCATGCTCAACATGAGCAAGGGTGAAAAGGCCAGGTTGTACATCCCGGCGGCCAAAGGATACGGTGACCACGGCGCGCCGCCTGCAATCCCCCCGAACGCCGACTTGATCTTTGAAGTCGAGCTCATCCAAATCAAGAAGCGCCACTAAACTGTACATGCCATCATTCATCCACACCTACCGCATTTTGTACTATTAGGAAAGTACTAATAGACTACTACGTAGTACTACTAAAGTTGTACTTCTCCACATACTAGTATTACTACTACTGGTAGTACTACTATGTATTCATCCAGAAGGTTCGGATTCCTGTTACAACTGAACGATCCGGTTACCGAGGTGAAACGGCTAAAGCGATAAAATTGCGACCTTGGCCGATGATGGGATCTCCGTCGACGACTGATCTGCGCAGTGATTCAAGCGAACTTCAAGCGCATGCATCCTACGTAGCTTTACACGATGTGTCGCCGAAATCATCGATGCATGAGCACCAATGGACGGTGGCGCGCAAGGCACACCCGCGGGTCGACATAGCGGTCGATGTGTCTATCGACACGTCGATGCAGCACTCCGGTGCTTTGCACAGCCCACCGCTCAAGGCACAAACGCGACTCGTCAACCAAGAGCGAACGCTACCTTCCAAAAGCAATGAAATCCGCACGTCGTACTTCATGTGGTGGAATTTCATACCAATCTTCCTCTTCGACACGTTTCGCAAGATGGCGAACGTCTACTTCCTTGTTATCGGACTCCTCCAAACGATTCCGCCCATATCTCCGACCAACGGCGTGCCGCTTCAGTTCCTCCCGCTCTCCATCGTCGTCATAATCGATGGTATCTTTGCCGCCATCGAAGACTACCACCGCCACCGAGCTGACCACGCGATCAACGTCACGTTGTGTCAACAATACAACGTCTCCAAGCGGGCTTTCGAGACGCTTGCTTGGAAAGACTTGGAAGTTGGCGATCTCGTGCAATTGAACGACAATGAAGTCGCCCCCGCGGACCTTGTCGTCCTTGCCGCAGAAGGTATACTGGTCAACACGATGAATTTTGATGATGAGTGGATATGTGCTAGGTCAAGTGGCGGGATGCTACGTTGAGACCAAGAGTCTTGACGGCGAAACCAACTTGAAACTGCGCGAGACGCTCCTCCAAGACATGCTTTCGGTTCCTGAGCCCGACATTGGCAATTTCTTGACAGGGCTCAGGTTCGAGCACGACGCCCCGACCCCAAACATCCACGATCACCGAGGAACGGTCCTCTGCAGCGCCCCAGGTACACCGCGGCCCCGTCCGAGCAGCTCTGTGCAATGTCTCGTCGCAGTCGTAGACGTTGCCGTGACGTTGCCCATTCGAGTGCAGCACACCGTGTGGCGAGGATGCAAGATCCGCAACACCACGCGGATCTGGGGCGTTGTCGCTTACGTACGAATCACGTGAACAAGTTGCGCCATGCTGACATACCACGGCGGTAGGTCGGGGTAGACACGAAAATCATGCAAGGAGCGCAGAAGCGCGGGGGGTTGAAGCAGTCAGCGATCGAAAATGTCACGTGCGTTCTATCATCGCGTGATCGGCGATGCCATTGTGACTTGTAGAGAAGCCCAAGTGCTGGTGCTCGTGGCGATGCTTGTGGTGTTGTGCGTCATCGGGGCATCGGCCGATGTCATTTGGATAAGCCCGACACTTCCTTCGTATTTGGGGCCGTCGGCCCCCCCCAGTCCCTTCATCACGTCGTTTTTCTACTACCTTACCACGATGGCAGCCATCGTGCCCATCTCTCTCTACGTGTCCATCACGGCAGTGAAGCATCTGCAAGGGTGCGACCTGTTCAAGTGGCTCGGTGACCCCCCAACCTCTGTAGGTGCTTGATGTCGTGGGACTTGGCCATGTTCGACGACGGGCGCAAGCTGCCAATGCAAGCGCGAAATAGCTCCCTGAATGAGCAGCTTGGGTGAGTCGAACGCACTGGCATGTTCATTCGGCCAACTCGACAGGATTAGGCATATCACGCACATCTTTTCAGACAAAACCGGCACGTTGACATGCAACAAAATGGAATTTCGCAAATGCAGCATTCGCGGAGCATCGTACGAGGTTGCGCAAGAGACCAGCGCCGCGGGGCGGCCCTCCGACTCAACGCACTCCACCCATGACGGATGCTACGAAGTTGAGAGAGTTCAAGCACCGTCGAATGTCGACGTAGAAGGCAGACGCCTATATGCAGACATGGACGGTGGTAGCGGTCCAGGTAGAATGCCATCCGCACGGCTCACTTCCAGCCAAGTGTAGATCAAGCAAAGGCGATTCATGCATTCTTCACGCACTTGGCCCTGTCGCACTGCGTCATGATCGATGCCAACCACGCGTTCGCTGCGTCGTCGCCGGATGATCTAGCGCTGGTGCGTGCTGCCAAGTTGTTTGGCTTTGTCTTTGCCGAGCGCACGCGTGGGTCCATCCTGCTTCACCTGCCGAAAGGCGGCAGGACGGAAGAGTATTGGCACCAGAAAGACAAAAACACTCTGGCTGATTTACGTGAACGACGTAGGTATCACGTCCTGGCAGTGTTTGAGTTTACAAGCGCTCGCAAGCGCATGTCGGTGGTCGTGAAGGCCAACGATGCCGACGACTATGTCCATGTGCTGTGCAAAGGCGCCGACTCCATGTTACGCCCTCGACTCCGCAACGATGCATGGATCGATGCCACACAGACGCAGCTTCAATCGTTCGCCTCCGAAGGTCTCCGCACCCTGGTCATAGGTAAGGCGATGAGCACACGTCTATGTTGTGGCTCACTTCTTGAGGCTAGCGTCCAAGCAAGTGGCGCTGGACACATGGACACGCTTCGATTCCGAATATCAACAGGCCCAACTGCATGATCCAGGTCTGGTGGAGCGACTGCAAGACGCCATGGAGCAAGACTTGACCCTCTTGGGTATGGCTTCCCGTTCGTGTCGGCTGCTTTTCATCGAGGCGGTAGGGGCGACGGGGATTGAAGACCGCCTGCAGGAAGACGTGAAGGAGGCCCTCCACTTGCTCGGCAAGGCCGGCATGGCGGTGTGGATCTTGACGGGGGACATGGAAGAGACCGCTATGAACGTCGCATTTGGCTGCTCTCTCTTGACCAACGACGTCGAGAGGTTCGGACCGCGTGGGTCTCGCCTGCAATTACCACTTGAAACAGGTTCATGATCAATGCCAAGACGTGCCCCACGCGCGTCTGCGTCCTGCGCCAGCTGGACGAATTGTATCGTCGGATCATTGCTAGCTTGCAAGTCCACGATATCGCTGTCGTGATCGACGGCGCGTCCCTGGCGCTGCTTTTCCATGGTAGTTGTATCTCGCGATGTATATCGCCCTGACGAAGTGAAGCAGACGCTGACGACGTCCCCAGCGACCTGTCCACCGACGCGTTGCACTTTCTCCGAGTCGCGTTGCTATGCCGTACCGTGATAGCCTGTCGGTGCTCTCCAACGCAAAAGGCTCAGTTGGTGGAGCTCACGCGGCGACACTGCCCCGACGCGCGGACGTTGGCTATTGGAGACGGCGCGAACGACGTTCCCATGCTTCGAGCCGCCCACATCGGCGTTGGGATAGCAGGCGAGGCATGGCACGCCCGAGTGAGGCTCGTTTTCACGCGCGCGGCGGCGTAGGAAGGCCGCCAAGCAGCAAACTCGAGTGATTTTGCCATCGGGCAGTTTCGATTCCTCGCCCGGCTCGTGCTCGTCCATGGCCGATGGAACTACAACCGCATCGCGCCCTTGATTCTCTTTACGTACTACAAGAACATTGTGTACTGCATGTCGCTGTTCTGGTACATGCTCGCGCCGTCAGCGTACTCGGGCACGTTAGTCTACGCCGTGTTCATTCAGCAAGGGTGCGTGCGTGCGTGTGTGGCTGTGGTGCGTCGAAAACACTTGGTCGTAGGTACAACTTGTTTTTCACCGCGCTTCCCGTGATTGCGCTCGCAGTTCTCGACCAAGACGTGCCTGCTCATGTTTGCATGACAATTCCCCAGCTCTATACCATCACCCACCGAAAGCTGTTGAATCATGCACGGTCTGGCTTACACTTGGTTTGGCCCTCCATGACCTCACGCTGCATGGAAGCAGATTTTGGACTTGGATCGCGATGGGACTTGTCGACTCGGTGGTGCTGCTCTACATGATGACGCTGTCGGCGAGTTTGGTTGATTCAACTGGCGCCACGACGACTCTCTTAACCCTGGGAGACATGGGCTGGACAGCGCTTTGCTTGTACATGAACGTAAGGGGATGGCGAGCGCACAAATGTCACTTTCATGGCGCCGCTTCTAGGTTCGCATCATGGCGCTCGTGTCCACGTGGAATGTCTTGATGGTTGGGTCCGTTGCCGTCAGCGTAGCATTTCTGTTTGGCTTTCAAATTGCCATCGATATCCTCGGGCTTCAAGATCCAACATGGGAGGCTCCGTTCTCGTGGCTGCTGTGCTTCCCACCGACGTGGTTGATTCAATTCCTCGTACGAGCGTTCACGACCTTTCGTGGTTTCACTCGTTTTTGATTTTCTCGAGGTGGTCGCACCACTGGCGCTGGCACACGTGTGGGCTGCTGCGCTCCAACGCACGTTTCGCCCGACGGTCCTCGATTTAGCTCAGCTCGCGACCCATGTCGAGGTATGCGGCCCATCATGCCCTGTTGCTTGCTCTCATGAGCTCCGAACTTCGGCCAGCCCACACTTGACGAGCTCAAGGGGATCGAATATCCACACCCCAAGTGGATCCTGCCGCATCTGCACCAACTCCATGACACTGTTGAGACAGACATGGAGGTGGCTTGCGCCGAGGACATGCAGCAGCTAGGCCGGCACCACGGGTTTGCCTATGCCCAACCAGTCAAGTTCCTTCGACGGCTCATGCACAGAGTACGACCACCTCAACATCTGCCGAGATAACACTCGGATGGAGCAGGGGAGCCCGGTCCAGGCGAAGCCCCGCCCTCGATGGAACACAGAGTTCGTTCAGTTTGTGCTGGCCACGGATGCTGTCGTGTACGAGAACGAGCGATACCAACCGTTCGTTGGGTTTGGCCACTCCTTTCCTGGCCACTTGCTCCCGTCCGACCGCGGGCACTGGAGTGATGCGAGTGGGGGCGTGTCAACCAACCAAGCCATTCCGACCGCATTGCTCAGGGTCGACACCAGCGGCGCCCAGAGCGACGACGACGGATGGGAGTATGCGATGGACTTTACTCAGTTTCCAACCACGACGTGTCATCGACGCCTGGCGTTTGTGCGCAGGCGGCGGTGGGTTCTTCGAGCCCCACGTAGCTTCGACTCAGCATAGCGCAGTCGTCATCCGAAGCAGCTCGTAGTGTATTTCTACACAAAACGTGTTTATTGTATGCCGCTGCTGCGCTTTCGGATCTCTTCCCACGTCGTAGGTGGCGGCCCCGCTTCCGCCGGCGGCCCAGACGCCACGAGTCCAGGGCTTGCCTTCGTGCTTGTGGGAAAACCAAACACATTTTTTGATGGCTTGGACGTTGGCGGCGGGAACTGTTCAACGGACAACGGACTCGGAAGGTTGGCATCGGAAAAGCGGCCGGCCTGGGACTCACTACTCGACGACGACGATGCCGCCGCCTCCCATGAGAGCTGTCGGTGGCTTAGGTCGTGCACCTTTTCCTGTCTTTTGGAGTCCTCCCATGCATTCCTACGCGTATCTTAGGTTGGAAGTGTGCCCACGTGACATGGCACGTACTGGAGGGAGTCCGAGTTGCTGGAGAGGTTGCCCATGCGGCGATACGCTTCCTTCAAGATGATGCTCTGCGGCATTTCACGCTCGATGCTAGGCATGAGAATGGAATTAGCTCACATGTATGTAGATATTTACATTGCTCGGGCAGTCTTGGCAAAATCTGACTGATCGTCGGGGATGCTGAGGATGTCAACGAAGAACTCTTCCCGAATGGACATGATGCCGTACACCGCTCCAACGATGGCGCCCGACCCTTAGCAGTCATGAGGAACCAGCCATGAACGCAAAGATTCAGTGGACTTACCGCCGAGGAAAGCGCCAAAGATCTTGTTGTTGGACCGCATGCCCTTCCAAGCCCCAAGTCCAACCACACTGCCAAACGCTCCGCCCATCAGCGCTCGGGTCTTTCCAATTGCAATATGCTTCAGTGCTACAGCCTTCTCCGCTGGGCCATCCATCATAATCTTCTCCTTTGGATCCAAGCCCTTGCTCATGGCTCGGATCACATGCGGCAACTCGCGCCTGATGGCCGCGCTCTGGTCGTCCGCGCTCATTTCCAGCTGTGAAACCGTGGTATCCGGATGACAAATTATCCGTACGCGAATGTTTGGACGGATTTATCGCTCTGGATCGAGCGATGGCGACCGCCACAGGGGAGGAAGCAAGCGTGGCGGAGCTGCAGGAGCGCCTGGTGACGTTCAATGGGCAGCTAGAAACGATCCAGCTGCTCTTAACGACAGACCCGGACAATCAAGAGCTGATTGGAATCGCGGCCGACTTGAAGGAGGTGATCAAACTCACACAGGGCATGGTCAACCACCACCTCAGTTCATGCGTCGACAGCCGGCATACTGCCGATACCGGGGCAGCGTTTCCTGTTGGAACATACGTGGAGGTCTTACGCGAAGGACAGTGGTTCCCAGGTACGACGTCAGTCATCCCATTCTGTCACAACAAAGACAAGGACAAAGACGACTGAATGCGGTTATCCGCAGGGGTGGTCGAAGGCATCAAGCGCGCGCCAGGTGGCGGGAACACATTCACAATCCATCTACTGGGGCTAAAAGTCAAGCAGGATGTGGACTTGACGTCCCTTCGGGCAATTGACACCGGATCCGCGCCCCTGCTGCATGGGATCGACGTTGGCGTTTCGTGCATGGTTCGGTCGTCCTGCACATTCTTTGCTCACGCGGAAGTTGATGTCAGGCAAAATACTACGTCGATGGCGTGTATTACAAAGCAGTCATCAAGGAGGTGACATCCCATGGCGTGATGGTGCTCTTCGAGGGATACGGCAACCTGGAGGAAGTGCCGGAGGCATACCTTCGCCCGGTCGAGACCAAGGCCGCAACGAACACTGCCCCCGTGGCAGAAGCTCCCAAGAAAGACGACATGTCGCTCATTGCGATCCCAGCTAGCTTGGCCATTTTGCCGACAGATTCCGAAGCCGAGCGAGATCGCAAGCGAAAGCGGTGGATTCCACTCGACGTCGAGATCACTTGGCTCAGCTTTGTCGTAGGATTCGTGCAATCAAGTCGCTGAACAGGCACAAAGCGATCGACATTGAACGTAACACCAAGCAGAACGACTGGGCCAAGTTCCAGGCCAAAGCGAGCAAGAAGCGGGTGATCGGCGTGATCTCGAACCCCAAGAAGAGCAGCATCTTCGCCTCGCCCGCGACGGTTGACGGCCGCGTTGGCGTCATCGGCAGCGACCAAAAGATGACGCGTTTCGAAGACTCGCGCAAGAAGTTCAAGCTCGTCGAGCAGCCCGACACCGACCAGAGTTAAGTGACAGAATCAAATGCACATTCGTCTCCACCAAACGATGGATGCGTCAACGCGCAACGGCACAAACTGTGCGCCGTGCCTCCAGTCTCCGTTGCGTTCGGTTCGAATGGATGGACAGAAGCGATCTGCTACGAATACGTACCTCGTTCCGTTGGGCTCCAAGTGGAGCTGGCGATAGAGCCTAGGTCGCCCCGTTGTGCTTCATTTGTCGTCGCTCCGCAAGCGTCGAGCATGCGATTCCTCCACGGGTCTTCAACCTAACGTGTAACTGGATTTTCTTTAGCGAAACGTCGCATTGATGTCGACGGATGTCGAGGGCATCTGTCACCCACCGAGTCCGCTGCGCCTGAGCGAAATCAAAGCGGATCGAGTGCTGCGGCGCCAAGCGCCATCGTCTGCCAGCGTTGAATCGCTGCAAGCTGAACTCGACAGCTGCCTCACGAGCAACGAAAAGGTGAATGGATTCAAACCGTGCCCAGTTAAATTGGTTGCAGGAGTACGTCGACAGCGTTGTGAGGCAAAAAGCCGCCGAGTTCTCCAGGGAAGTTGCCATCAAACGGCGCTTGCGAACTGCGACCAAGGCATCGCTCTTGGGCCAGCTCCCATTGAACGCTACCGGTCCTGTGCCACACACTCCATCGACCCCTTTTCTTGCAACACTCCGACGGGTACCATCTCCATGGCAACCCTGGCCGGTCTTGCGCTTAAATGAACATCAGGCCACGTCTGCGAGCGCTCTTCCCCGCTCCAAACTAACCCCACCTTCCTCCGACGTCCGCCGTCCCCTAAATCCATCCAAGCGCCGTGACGATTCCATTCTAGCATCGTCTTCCAATACATCGTCACCAGGGCAGTTCAGTCTCGTTGGCCTGGCCGGCGGCGTCAACGACGCAGCGCTTCCATCTGCTGACGTTCCACCGCACCACACGGGTTTGCAGCTCGAACACATGCTCACCCGCGAGATGCATGCGCAAAAGCACCGCCACGCCATGGAGCATTTCGCCATCAAGGTCCAGATTGCACCAGTTGCACGAATGTTATTTGAACGGCCACTCTTAGCTCGAAGCTGAGGCGGCGGCGTGGTAGCGCAAGTACGCCGACGCCGTCATCGAGTCGATGCGGTCGAGCGCGCTGGAAGCGGAAGTGGAGACGTTGAAGACGGCAAACGCACAGCTCACTCACGACGTGCGCGCTGCCAAGACGAAACTCAACGACATGACGTGCCAGCTCCATACCGCCGAGTCGGCATTCGATACAAACCAACGACAGATTCAAGCCTTGGCCATGGACGCATTGGACCAGACTCGGCTGACCAAGTAGTCTTTGTTCTCGAAGTGTGTCGCATTCACGCATGGCTTCACCGTAGCAACGAGTTTGAGGAGCGCTTGATTCAAGAGCAGCCCACGAGTGCCGAACTGCGGGATATGGTCCACCACTGCATGCGGCAGATGGAGGAAATGTCGAGGAAGGAGCTCGTAGCAATGGAGAAGCTGCCAGATCCGGCCGGCGCCGACAGGACGAGAAATGCCCGGCGGCATGGCATTCGACAGCGAGGTAATCAGCCGAACTAAAATTGTGTGGTTGGACGGGAGCGATGTAGAGCCATTCGTGGTTCCGCGTGTCCGCGGCACGGACGACTACATGCAAACGTGTCCATGGCAATTTTATCGAGGCCTGTTCGGCCCGTTGAGCAAAGAAACCACGTGGCCAGTCGAGTTCCAAGAACGGCTATGGCAATCTCGGTCGGATGCGGCAGTCCATCATCGGTGGATGGAAGCCGTAATGGCCAACTGCAGTCTCCCCGACGACCAGCTTGCGCTCTGGCCATCCACGGCTGTCCTGGAGACAACGAATGCGCTCTGGGTCGACAAATCGCTCGATGATACCCGGCACGCGTCGTTGAACCAGCCCACGCAGAGCCTGCCCAAGTTTACCTGGTGCTGGTTCCTCCAGCGATTCCGAAGCCGACCTGTTGCAGCAGCCCAGCTCTATCTCTACACCGTCGGTCTCATCGAACACAAGAAATCGCATCCCCGTGTTGAGGTGATGGCGGCGCTCCTTGGATTGACGGGGGTCAAGATGTACCTCTCGCGACTCGCCGACTGTGTCTTCAGCGTTGTTGGGGCGCTAATTCCACTGCCGACGCTGGCAGGAGTTCTTGCGACGTCGCTTGTGAAGCTTGCCATGTTTGACTTGACAGCGATTGAAGGTGCGTTAGCCGAAGTATTTGTGACGGCCGATCGAGTGGGCAGTGCGTTTGCCAGTCAACTTCCTCGCAGCCATCCATTCAACCGTGTTCTCGTGTCGAGTGAGTCGCACGGCCGATTGACGGAGATTTTGGGGGCCGAAGCGTCGAAAGCAAGTCTCTTGGTGCGAACATCGTCGGCGGTGTGGACCGACGACGGCGCGATCAATACATCAAGAAGCTCCTTGCACACGGCGCGGACGACCGCTTCGTCGCGCACGACAGGCACGCCTTCCCTGACACTGGCCTCGTCGCACCGCCACCAGAGCCTTCGCGGCAAAAGGTACGCCCCCCCAGCCATCCCTTTTCCATGACGTACTTTGAGAAAGGTCCAACTACAGCTCGAAGTTATCCTGCGGTTGGCTGTGCACATCTGGCTTCACCAGGCAACCCAAGACATGGATAGCATGGTGGCCGCCCTTCAGCACGAAGACTCGCCCGAGGCGCTGGACGTCCACGAGTTCAAGGCAGCGGTATCGCTCGTCTCGTCCGTGGCACTGTAAACGAACTCTCTAGTGTGGCGCGCACTTTCCTCGCGAATTCACCGATCGCGAGATCATCGACATGTTTGAAACGGTACGATGTCGGCGACGATGGATGGCTACAATCGCATGCTCTAGGCGTCGCAGCACCAAGCGTACTCGAACCAAGATGCCCAAGTGAAGAACGTCGAGCTCTACTACCTTGTTCGCGTGCTCCTTTCACTCGGATATACACGCCCGACCGCGGCAGAGCAACGCCACCAATAGCTTAATCGGACGATTGCCGCGATCGTGGTCTCCGTGCGACGGACGGGCGCTTGGACTTGGAACTGACCGTGGTGTGAGTACATCGTGCATGCGGCGAGGATCGTACGGGGGACGGCTACACGTGGGTTGGGCCCACAGCGAGGCTTGTTTATGCGCTAGGAAGTACTGTTGCGGGCCCACGATGCAGCCGGGGCGACAGAGTCGGCACCACGCAATAGCTTCGTTCGCTGTAAAGTGATAGTGCTGTCGGCCATGTCAGAGTTGTGCATGCTAGCGATGCGTCTGGTACCTTGATGATGTAGGCGGCGATGACAGTGCCAGTGCGGCCGAGCCCTGCCTTGCAATGCACAGCCACAGCGCCTCGCTCGCGCTCGCAGATCTGGCGCACCCATGTTAGCACGGGTGACGATGGCACACCACAAACGTTGATAAACTTGTCCAAGATGCCGTCGGTGGGCGTACTCCCGTCGGGAAAGATCAAGTCCACCTACAGCAGCACCACTGACCGCGCGTCGTCATGGGCGAGAGGTTGTACGTGGTGGATGCCTGCATGGACAAACTTTTTCCGGTCGTAGCACTGCTCGTTCAGTCGAACTACCCCAGCCACTGTTCTCAAACCGATCAAGTCGCAGCGCTCACCGACGGTCGAGACCTTGGTCGCGCTGTCAGCAGCCACACCATTCCTGTCGTTCCCATTGAGAACGTACCCCCATCTCGTGAAATAGCTTGCTATAGTCTTGGGCCCGCAACGTAAACTTGCCTGGCGCAAACTCGTATCGCTCCGCGAGCGGGCCACTACGCCCAAGTTGACGAAACGACGAGTGGATTCAGTCCATGCACACACCTGAATGCGAGAAGCTTGCCAGGCACCATCCACGTCATATCTCCATGCTCTACCATGGCCATGCGCTCGAACTCGGCGACATCAAACCTGCGCACGGCACCGTCACATGCGCACGGATTCGAGATGACACGAACGAGTCGATGGCCCACAACTTGGTTTGAATCGCCTAGCCAAACATGTGAGCTGCTGCTGCTGCTCTCGCGCACGAGTGGACCTTGACCACGGCCGACGCACAATCTTCCACTGAGATGCCGTACGTGCATACCCCATGCGCCGCATCTCGGAACGGCGGAAGGTCGAGCGAGTCGAATGGGCGACTTGCCTCTTGCGCACCTTTGCCTCGAATCAAGACAGCGTACAGAGCGAGTAACGCTGCTGCATTCGCCGTGTGGTGCCTGTCGCGCCGCCTGCATGGACGACGACCGGTGGGCTCGCAGTGGCATCGACGCATGCCTTACTTGGTGAAGCAGACGACTCGACCTGTCGACGCGAACACGTTCAGGCGGAGGCAAAACCGAACTGTCTACAGTCGAGTTGAGTTCGAGGGAGTGACGGAAGTGCGGACCTGCGCCAGGTTGAGCGGTCCAAAGTCGGCGAAGAAGCGCGTATACCGGATGACGTTGTCTTTGTCGTCGCTGCAGTTCACCCACACTTCCCCTGCATCCGATCAAGCACCAAGACGACGTGTCCGGCGGTACCATCGGTGTGCGGCGGCGATCCATCGTCGCCAAGAACTGCCAAGGCGACACCTACAAGAAGCCGCAGATAAAGGGATGGCCCCCCCGTGGGCAGAGCGACCGCACCGTCCACAACGGAGATGGCGGTCATGTCTGCGAGTGAAACGACGTGCAGTTTCATAAAAAAATGTCCCGGACGTCGTTCGACGATGCGGTGGCCACCATGGCATACGACGAAATCGTCCAGAGCATGCGTCGCCACTGGGACGACAGGCACGTCATTGTGGAAGGTTTGATGGCGCTTCAGCAATGTATCGATCGAAAGGGTACATTGTATGGATCGCGAGGCATCTGAACGTGTATACGCAGGCGGGGATGACGATGCCAAAAAGTTGGGTGTGGCTGGAGCATGCGAAGTTGTTCTCGACGCCATGGCGTCCACCATGCAAAGCGAAGAAGTGCAGCTCTACGGCAGCCAGGCTTTTCGCTTCTTGGCACGGGCGCCGCGGAATATTTTGCGCTTGGAAACGAAACGAGGGCTCGATCAACTCATGCAGACCTTGGTTCGGTCCGTTCGCGCCATGGCCTGCCATGATGCATCCATCGTAGATTCACTACATGGCAGTTCCTCGTGTCGTTCGAGAGGTCCTGTGGGCGCTGGCCACTCTCGTCGCGGCCAGCCAACCCTCTGGTCTGCGCTTCCTGGAGACTTTGGACGGCGCCCAACTCGTCCTCAAGACGCTCCAACGACACCAGGGCAACTTGGATATTCAGCACCATGGATGTCAGTGTGTTCTGTCGATAGCCATACGATTTCGATCGCGATTTCGAGAGGTTTCAACACAGGAATCGATCCTCCTGACTGATGCTAAGACTAGGACGCGGTCGTGGGCCTTGGCAGCCACATGATCGGGTTGCTCGTGCGGGGCAACGTGCCCCAGTCCCTCGTCGTGATCTGCCTCAAGTTTATCACTGCCGTCACCGATAAAGGTGCAACCTCCCAACGACGCCAACACTTCCTTTTGCGTAGAGTCGGCCGCACATTTGTTTGCCGACGCTGCCTGGTTTCGTTGCGTGTTCATCGCGCACGTAGACGATGACGTTGTCGTCGATGAAGTCGTGTTTCTGTACATGTCGCTGTGCCACGTGTCGCCGGCGCATGCGGTTGAGGTGCGTGCATGTCGGACGGAGATGTCATCGTGACATGCCATGCAGTTGTCCGCGGGCGGCGGTCTGGAATGCGTCCACGAAGCGATCGTGACATATCACGGCCAACGAAAGGAATGCACGGTGTACCAGTTGCTGCGCCTGGTGCATCACGTGTTGGCGCTGTCCGCCACCCACGACGCCCTCGTGCCCACGGTGCTCGAGTGCCAATCGAGTTTCATGGCGCATGCCAAGATCCAGATCGAAATATGCTGCATCGTGCGGCTGGCGTTGCCGTCGGCGCCGACACACCTGTGGACGACACAACTGAATATGTTGGACACCGTGGCGCGATGCCATCCGACCGACTCGATCTTGCAACGAGAGTGCAAGTACGCGAGAGCCGCATTGTTGCTGGCCATCCAAACGGATGGCGGACACCGGTTCGATTAAAGAGCAAAACTATGGATGTCGTCCAAGTGATTCAAATCCTTGACGTCCACCCGTGTGTTGGACGCTGTGAAGATCTGGATGTCGCTAAGCCGGACATCGTCCGGCACAGTAGCCGGGGTCATGCATCCGACGGGTTCGGTCGATGTGGACGATGCCACGGCCTTCACCACGTCATTCCGCAGCTGGCCATCGTCCGAGCTCTTCCGCCACGAGGGGTGTGCCGGCGATGTCGTCCCTTTACTGTTGTTGTCCCGGCACTCGTCGCTGGAGGATGGAGTCGATACCTGTTGGCCACCCATTCGTTCAAAATCCATCGATTCGTGTGGTAGGTACCAAGAGGCTGTCCATCTTGGCTTGTAGCGCGGCAATGTCGTTCGGGTTGAGATTGTCCAGGGATTCTTTCGAGAAGAATGAACCGACGCTCTCGCGAGTCTTGGATCGACGCGCCAGGACCTCCACCTGCGACGCGCGCAGATCGTCGTGCAGTGAAACGCGGCCTTCAGACGACCGCCGCACGTTCGAACCCCTCTGAATCACATCTCCACGTCAGCATCAACTCATGAAAGGTATGCACACACCACGATCGATACGCCCTGTGCCGTTAACAAGTCTTGCAATTGCTTGATCTGTTCCTTGAGTTCTTTGCGGCGTTCGAGGGCGACCTTGACCGCCGCAGCATTGCCCCGACTCGACTCCCGCACGATGTCGCTGACCGCGCCGTGCATATCCCGTCGCAGAGTCTCCAAGCGGCGAACGGGGTCGTGAGCCATGCCTGCATTGTCGGCGGCAGACTCGTCGACGTCGCGAAGCACGCTGCGGTCAAACACGGCTGTGTGACGTGGCAGCGTGCCGTCCACTAAAGAGCACACAATTGCCACGACAGAGTCCGCGACGCTCGAGAATGTGGTAGAATGTCGTACGAAGATGGACATCTGCTGTGGCGGAGGTGGCAGCGGGGGGCTGTTGTTTGCGGGGCTGGCTGGTTGAATGGTCTTGGACTACGAGTTCGAGTCGATGTAGATCGGTGTCGCTGCCAGCAAGGGGCTCCATGGGATGTTGCGGTGGTGTGAAGTCCGCAATGTCTCCATCTTCGTCCCTACGGCCATCACGTGAATGATCACGCCCGATGATTTCGCCAAATGAACCCGAGGATGGGGATGCTTGTGTCAAAGCTCCCGTGGGAGTGGCTGTGCGCGTCCGTGTGTCGAGTCGCCGCGGCGACTGGGGTCGGCGACGCAGAGATCCCTGGGGCTGCAAAGCGTTGGTGGACTTGGGACCGCAGGTGAATCTGCGGTGTCGACGATGTGGCAGGAGACCCGATCGTTGTGGACGGAGGCTGGATGAACTTGATCGTGGGGCCATCGGGATTCCATTTAACGATACAAGCGATACAAAAGACTGACGTGGGGGTGACGGCCGACTCGGTGTACTCAACCGTGCACGCATTGCACAGCACGGCGCTGCACATCATGCACTGGCGCCGGTTCTTCGGTGTCAGCGGTCGAAACTGGAACTTGAATGGGGCATCGCACGACTCGCATTGCCGCCTGGCCTTGGTCGACGCGAGCGGTGTCTGGGCACCGCCACGGCGCAGACGAGGAGCTCCAACGCGCCGCAACTTTTCGCAGAGGAGAAATTTGTTCAGTTCGCCCATCCAGTGCAGCCACGACGATACGGTCGCTCGGTGGAGTTTGTTCGCGCCACGCACGTCGCCGCCCTTGAAATCGACCTTGAAGACAGACACAACGTCAATGATTCCTGGCGTCGACGAGTTTTCGAGCAGGACAAAGCCCGAGCGGTAGATCCCGCCACGAACGAAGCGGTATGCCGAGTGGATCGACGTCTCAAAGGATGGTGGGGCGCCTGGATAGTCGAGCGAGTGCAGCGCTATCACAACACCTCGAGTTTCAATGTCTTGGAAGCGTTCGCGGGACTACATGACGCGTGAGCGAAGGAGGTGCAAATGGAAAAGGGCAGCATACATGCAGCACAACGAAGTCACGGTGGACCATCCCGTCCACGCATTGAACTGCCATCCACTTGATGGACGTCTCGCCATCAACGCGAAGCAGTGTCTGGCTCCCAAGCAAGTCATCCACGAACGTTGTAGGGCCTCGTCGCTCGGGGTCGGGCACAATCTGTGGAATGACGAGGGCGTCTGCGACTTCAGCCAGCGTCCCATAGATGCTTGCGACGCCACATACGTTGATCAAATCGTCCCCGCTGCTCTTGTCCCTGATCTGGTACAGCTCCATGTTGTTGTCCGCGTCAAGACGATCCCATGTGGGCTTGGTTGATGGCAACGAGTACGCGAGCCGCCTCAAGAATCGCCGCGACTGCTCTGCGATGGCTTGGAGCTGTACGCGCTCTTCGCGTGATGGAAATGAGGATGTATTGGACGGCAGGCGGGGAAGCTTGATGGGGTCGCCAATACGTCGAGCGCCATCGCCGCCGCGTGCGAGGGTCATTCGCTCCAAATGGTCACGGCAGGGGAACATCCAGGGCGATGTCAAACATTCAGTTTGAACGGGAAATCCTTCGATTGTACAAGATCAATACGTACATGAAGTGGAAATGGAATATACATTGTACGTTGGTACGTCCTATCATGAACAACTATTCTGAGTCCTTATACCGCAACAGTAGCAACATCTCACCACTTTCTGCATGGTAGAACAATCTGATTTACCTTGAAATGTGTATGGAACGAATATGGCGAGCTCTATGGATAATTGTTTTATGAACGGCATAGTTGCCATTGGCTGTGAGTTTATTGGTTTTCGGCGCGCAATCTCAAACAAGCAATGGTCATGTTCATGCACTTGAGGGGGGGTCACTTCGGTCGGTACACTTCAGCGCTCGTTCGCGGACGGCGATGCAATAGTGAAGGCGCCGTTGTTGATGAGGGATACGCCATGCCGCCCTTGGCACACGGAGCTCCCTTTGGTGTGTTACATACACGTTACGTTTGACCGTGTCAACGTGCACACTCGATCGTGCCTTGACACGTTGTCAGTCCGCGCGCTTCGTAAGAAATTCGGTCTGTCCCCGTGAAAGGTTGGTGCGTCGAGTTGATTCGCGTGGAGCTCATGAACAACTGCGTGCGTCGGCCGGCTGCGGGAAAGCAAGGACGCGGCGGTACGTGAATCCGACATGTGACAGGTACTGTAGAGTATGGATGGGCACGAGAGCGACCGAGAAGACGCCTCGTGCGCTTCTTCTGTCTCGTCCGTCCATGCCTTGGCCATGGAGAATGCCTCCACTGTCTGTCGCAACGGCATCGTGTGTGCCGCCTGGGCAATGCTGGCGTGGTGGTTAGATGCCCACGAAACGGGGGAGTTGCAGGAAAAGGGGAGCAAAAATCCCCTCCATGTCACGACGACATTCACAATCGTTCTTCTCGCAACAGAACTAAAGTCCCTCAACCATATCCTTTCGTGAAGGTCTCCGCACTCCGCCTCCTGGACCAACTTGATGCGTAAAAAACGATTTCAGTTTGTTTTTATTGGTGTTTTGTATCGAGTCCGATACGACAATATTCCATCTGACTGCGTTCTGATTGGTTCGTTTACAACTTTGCGAAACTTGGAATTTTGGCCCGCAAGCCACAAATGAGGGAGTGCCAGTGGCATGGAGGGTATGGCGCATGTGACGAAGGATCTTTCCATGACTTGGACAACGACACCGAGTTCAAACCATGCCATACTCAGCACTGTAGTAGTCGCAGTCGTCCTTGGTGTAATCGGTGGGCAAACAGCAGCACTTGCTGCTGTTGCCGAATCGTTGGACTCGGTCGACGTGAGCCCGACCGAGTCGGCTTGGTCATGGACGTGTTTACGATCTTGGGGAGCACGACGTCCTTGGCAACGTTGCACATGCCTTTGCCGCTCGCGCCGCATTGACGAGGATGTGGCTAACTTATCCATCGACACCCCACGAGTTGCAGAGCTTGTGCGCCGTCGTCGAGGGCTGAATCCGACCTGGAGCACTGCGCGATCACACCTGAGCAGTAATGCACACGGAGTTGTCCGCTTCGACCAGCACTGACGGAAGCTACGTGTTGAGTGCCGCGTCCAGCACCGCCGCACCCTTCATGCGAAATGTCGCGCCGATGGTGGGCTTCTTCTTGGAGAACGAGTTGCTGTTGCACGTGCCGGTTTGGCTCGTGGTGCCAGACGTGTACGGGGGGTTGCGCTCCAAGCAGATTCCAGTCGTCAATACGTACGGCCACACGTGAAGGTCCAAACTCTTGGAGCTACAAGCTCACGTCGGCGGTCAGCACGGAGCTCTCATCCGCTGATAGCGTGCTCACAGCGGACATGGTAGTGGAGGGGGTTGATTGTAAATCCCATGACCCTGTCTCCCGAATGGCACGATACTTTCGAATCCTGTGACTCGGAATCCAGACCGGCGGTATCATCACATCGAGAGTCTTGACGAAGTACATGGGCAGCATCTCGACGTCAACAAGGGAGTGCCAACGCAACATCTTCGAGATCGACACACGGAATCGACGCCCATGCGGTCGGCGGAGGCCTCCTGCTAGACTTGCTCTCCGGTTGTAAGATGGAATTCCATAATATCAACCCTCCGCAAAGTCGAAGATAGATTTTTTCCCCAGCATCAATGATGCTAGGCATTCAAACACTTCCTCCGTCAGACAAGTCCAAGTAGTAGTATTGCGCAAGAGCTCTCGCCCCTCGGACATGAAGCATCGATCTGCTGGTAGAATTAGTCCATCTTGGTGATAACAAACCTCCGTCGCACGAACCGTCGCGCCAAACATCTAACGTTAGCACCTCTTTTCGCCGATCCAGTTACTTTTGATGTAGAAACCTGTGTAAAGGCATTACCTGTAAGACCCTTTCGTGTAGTATGGGCTATTGTGGGAACAATTTATAGCTTCACTCTGTCAAAACCAATGAACTGTAATATTATAACAGAGCCAATACATTCAAAATTAGAAGCGATGAGTTGACAATTGCGATTTGAATTGAATTTGTTGTGTGCTGGGGTCATTTTCAAAATAGACTGAATACTGTATTGCAATCATTTACGGGCAGAGGTAGTAAAATGTCCAGTTCAGACAAAACGAGCTGGAGCCGTCATGCCAAACCACCGACCAAAGCAGAATCGACTTCTTGGGAGGCACTCCGCCCTCGGTTCCCCTTGGTACGCTGTCGGAGTGAAACCACATGCTGCCGACGACGGCGGGAGCTCTATAAGATCGTTGCACTGCTTCCTGCACTTGCTTTCTTGAAGGCTCGCAAGGGCAGGTTCGGAAAGGTGCCCAGGAGAACCAATGGACCAAATCGAGGACGGCGCGGCCATAGTACCCCTTCTCCGTCCGCACTCAGCTGCCTTAGAGGGCAACTTCGTCGCTGTACGAACTATCTGTCGATTGCTTCATCCTTTTACAACGTTAGTTCTGTCGAACGAAGGAGTTCGCGCAAGCGAGACCTGTCACGCATCGTGGACGGTGCTGTTTCGCTATAGATCTGTCTGCAGTCCACAAGCGATTGCAAGGGCGTCGAGGAGTTCACTTCGTTCCAGAGTCGTGCCTTCAACGACTCAGCTGCGTGACAGTGTCCACGAGACCTCTGGCAACAAATCGCGTACCGGGTCGCCTGGATGTTTCACGACCTGGCGAGATCGATGTCATCCACCGAAGCGTGAATCATCTCGCAGAATGCCCACCCACTCAACCTGCTCTACCGCGTTGACCCCATTGTGGCCGGTGGATCGGGCGAGTCGAGCCCCATCCGTGGCATGGACCGTGCGATGACAGGTGCGATATTATACTTCTCACCAGTACAATTTCCATCAATCCATTGGTGTGAACAAGGAAAGGGTATTGCTCAGAATTGGTGAGAACTTTACATATGCAAAAATATCCAGTTCTATGGGGCATATGCGATGTGGGTGCGGTCGCGCTAAGGCCAAGCATGGACGATCTGGGCACGCGGAGGGCTCGGCAGGCCCGCACGCACACCCACATCAGGGCGATAGGAAGGCTAACATCACGGATACATCGATCAGTCCTCGCCGGGTACTCCCTCTCAGAGTTTCCATAGTATTTCTCTCTAGGCTTGGTCGTGCTTGCTCGGGAAGAAAGTGCCAACTTTTCGAGGCAGTCGTCAAATCGAACTCATTTTTGGCAGTATTTTATATTCGACCTGACTTTTCCATACATCAGAGTGATATTTAATTAAATGTCGGTCGCCGCTTCGCGTGATTTTTTATAGTGCCATTTGTTTTTAAATACATTAAATTTGATTGACTATCAGTAACCTGGTCGACAGGATTTTATTGCGCGAGCCAGGTCGCGACATTGCGTTCAGAACATGCCGGGGCAATTCTCATTCCAGAACCCACCACCTCCGGTATGAAGCCCTTCCTGAGTGCCGCGCTCGCCGCCGCCTTCATCGCGGCAGTCGACGGCCTAAAGCTCACAGGAGTCTTGTACCAAAGGTACGAGAACGATGAGTTACCGTTGGTGTTTTCGTCGTCGACGAACAACAACCTCCCTATTTCGTACGCGCCTGGTGCGACTGCCGCACCAACCCCAGCTCCATCGACTTCTGCGGCCGCACCAGCCACTACCTCGGTTTCTTCGTCTACCAACGCGCCCTCCAGCACCGGTGCATCTTCTTCTACATCGACTCCTGCGTCCACGTCTGCTCCTGTGTCCACGTCAGCTTCTGCGTCCACGTCAGCACCTGCACCCACGTCACCGTCCAGCAATGGAATTCAAAGTGATGTCGCGACCAAGAAGCAGCCGGTCGATCTGTTTGCGATTCTGCGTCAACAAGCCAAGGAAGCGCAAGATCAAAACGCCAACACTGGTACGGACAACTCGCTTCGCAACCTCGACGCATTCGACACGATCGTCGTGATCGACGATGACGCGCGACCGTCAACGGGTGGCGGCCGCCGTCTCGCGGAAAGCGACGCCGCCGCGGTGAGCCTCCTTATGTGTAACGCCAAGGCGAACAGCATTGTGTCATACAAGTCGGCCAAGTCCCAAACCACGACCACCACCACAACTGAGAGCGGCTCCAAGATCCCCGACGCCGAAGGCAAGTGCTACGACTACACAGTCAAGGTTGAAACCGTGTCGGTCACGGCGGGGTGCAACGAGCAGAACGTTGGCCCCAACGGCTGCGACAACATCTATTACCCTGGCTGTGGTGGGTTGAGTGTCGACCCCAAGACGAAGCAGGTATTCGTGGCCCGCACCGGTGGTCGCACCATTGGCCAGATCAACTACGTCGGCCAAGAGGGCGGCGAATGCAATGGCCGTGTCCTCGACTGGCTCATTCGGTACCGCGGTCGCAAGTTCAACGGTCCGACCGACATCACGTTCACCCAGAACGGCAACCTGTACTTCACCGATAGTCCGTTCGCCCTCGCGTCGTCAGCAGAAGAACTGCTTTCGACCAACTTGACCGTGCTCGACTCGAAGCGCGAACTACCGTTCAACGGCATCTTCCTTCGAACGAGCTCGACGACCGAGATTCTCGATGCGAACTTGACCCGTCCTCGCGGCATTGCGTTCTCGCCGGAAGAAGATGTGCTGTACGCCAACAACGCCGACGCCCTCGCTCCGTACGTAAAGGCGTACAAACTGCTCCCCAATGGTACCATCGAGTGCGCGCGGCGCTTCTTCGATTTCTCCAACAACACGTACAACGTCGACGGGACCTCGACGATCGCGAATGTTACATGTCTTCGCAAATTCCCTTCCTCGATCAAGGTGGACGCCGAAGGGTTTGTGTACGTGGCGATGTGCAACAACATTTACGTCTTCGACGCCGCGGGTGTGCTGCTTGGTCGTTTGGAGGCGGATGCAGAAGTCCACACCCTCACTTTTGGCAAGGGCATCATCTACGTGTCGTCGCAGAACAGCGTGTTCGCCCTTCGCGTGGATCCGGAGTTCGACAACTCGCAAGCGACCGTCCCAAACACCCAGAATTCGTGTGCTGCCCCCGCCACATCGCTGTCGTCCAGCCAATCCAAGTCGGCGTCCAGCATGCCGTACGTCGGCGGTGCCCTTGCAGTCGCCGCTGTCGCAGCTCTCGCAATCTTCGCCACCAAGAAGACGTTGAAGGATTCGTCTTTACATGGGTTTTCCACCATGGTCGTCACCCCGCCTTCCTCGACCGTCAAGAGCCATTGTTTCTAAACACGATTGTCTCTTTCTGGACCATGCTTTGTCGCGTTGCCCCAGCCACCCGTGTCGAACACACGCCACGACGTAGCATCGACAGTCCCTTCGCATGCGAGGAAACCAAAAGTTACGTTTGATTCACAACGAATGGGGCTCACAACGTGATGCGCGCGCCTTCCATGAACTCGGCCGAGTCACCAAAGCCGCCCTCAAGTGGACAGCACAGGCGACGGTGTCCGCGGAGGACTCCAAGAGTACGCCGCGCTTGGGAAAACGTGTCCCTGACTACGAATGTGATTTGCTACGGCGGGCATTGGAGGTGTACCGCGTGGCATTGGATGGTGGAAGGCGTCGGATGGAAAAAATATTGAAGAGAAAATTTCAAACTGAAAAGCACCATAATTTGGCCTGTTTATTGTTGTTGATACTGACCATGTGTCGCCCCAGACCATCGCCAAGATCGGACAATCCGCATTTGGTCCGACAAAGGTCACGATGTAAAGTAGATGTCCTTCAAAAACATGCACCTGTACTTGCCACAATGTCCCCACTACATTTCGATGCATGGAAGCTCTGCGTGCACTGAACCTCGAATTTTGGGGAGGTCATTGCGAAAGCATCGGGGATTTCCACTGAAGAGCCATGCCTCTCCCTTGAGCTATGGAGCGGTTCTTTGACGACGTAATGTTCTGCCAAGTGACCGATCGTGCCTTTATGGCAGAGGAAATTTTTGACGTCCACCGCGTACCAAAACGCCATTAAAGTGGAAACGACATGAAAAGTTGAAATTTTCGCCCCAAATGGAATATTTAGGGGAATTCCCAGACATTTTCAGACTCCCATGCCTCGGCACTCGAACGTGCCGCTGGCACCCCCGCAGCGTCGAAGGCGCCTTCGTGACTTTTCGCCCTCCAAAGCGCTGTAAAGGCGAGATGTGGGTGCTCCAGGTCGCACCAACCGCCGCCGGCCTCCACGTTACTGCCTCATATGTTTCATTCCGAACGCGTTCGAGGGGGAGTTGGCACGGTCGAACCGAGGACGATCGCCGGCAACGGTCCAGAGCGGCGCGCTCGAATCGCCAGATCCCGTTGCCACGATCTAGTATCTACTAGTAGTACCCATGAGGAACGACCTTTCTCGTACCAGAGAGTCCAGTGCGTCAAAATATATGCAAACAGATTATACGAAAAACAAGACTCTTATGCAACCATACACACTTTGGTCTTATTTTCATGTTGTTGAATTCTAGAAATTGTAAATTCATATACGTACCTTCACGACAACGT
This sequence comes from Aphanomyces invadans, assembly GCF_000520115.1. Classification (NCBI taxonomy): domain Eukaryota; phylum Oomycota; class Saprolegniomycetes; order Saprolegniales; family Verrucalvaceae; genus Aphanomyces; species Aphanomyces invadans. Next base: position 1,058,319 of record NW_008580157.1, read on the forward strand.
TTAAAACGTGCCTCTTCAGCACATTTTGGTCAAGTGGACCAGCCAGTGTCGAATTTGCTGCGTCATCGGGAAGAGCCTCCCCGCCATGTCGTCGATCTCGCAGTGCCTCGCGCGCCACTGGACGTCAAACCCGCCCGTGAAAACCCCCGAGCAAATTGACGCCGAGCAGTACTTGATCTGCGTGCCGTGGTTCGGCAACCGGTACTTCACGGCCAAGCTGATCCCGTTCAACCGATGGTTCCTCTTCGTCGCGTCTTTTCTTTGCCAGTTCTGCTGCGGGTCGCTCTATTCGTGGTCGATCTACAACACTCCAATCGACACGTACATTTACAAGAACGCGTCCGCCGGGAATGCTGTGTACACGTTCTACATTGCATGTGGTCTCCTCGGCACAACCGCGGCGCTCCTTGGCCCGTGGCTCGAACGCAACGGTCCCCGTGCTGGCATGTTTCTCGGGACGTCATGCTTTCTCATCGGGTACATCATCGCGGCCATCTCGCTCACCAATGAATCCATGGTTGGCGTGTACCTTGGGTACGGTCTCGTAACTGGGTTCGGTCTCGGCATCAACTACATCTCGCCCGTGTCGGCGTTGCAAAAGTGGTTCCCTGACATGCGCGGGACCGCCGCAGGGTTCGCCGTCGGCGGTTTTGGCGCCGGCTCCATCGTGTGGGGCAAGGTCTACTTACCTGCCATCAAGGCGTTCGGCCTTCCTGGGTCGTTCATCTTTTTGGGTGTGGTTATGTCCGCCGTCATGTTCTTCTGCGCGCTGTGCATGCGCACGCCGCCACCGGGATTTAGCGTTGGCGGGATTAACATCCACGGCGTGATCCATGTTGAAGGGGAAGAGGCTCACTCCGCGGAGGCCGAGACAGGCAAGGCCGATATTCAATCGCCGGTCGTGGCCAAGGACGTCGATGGCAGCGACGCTGTCCAGTACGAAGTTGTCATCGAAGCCACAGCGAACGTGCATGAGGCCCACGTCAAGCACCAAGACGGGTACAAGAACGTCAAGAACATGAGCATGATTGACTGCCTTCTCTCGGCCGACTTCTTCTTCATGTACTTGATGCTGTTCGGGAACATCGTGTTCGGCCTCGTCGTCCTGTCGCGGCTGTCACCCATGGCCACGGGCGTGTTCAAGCAATCGCCGGACGAAGGCGCGACCGTCGTCTCGATCAACGGCGCGTTCAATTGCTGCGGCCGCCTCTTCGTTCCGATGGTGTCCGACTTTCTCGTTCGCTTCTTCCACCTGAACCCGCCGTTTGCGCGCAAGTGCATCTTCTTCACGACCTTGACGACTCAAGTCGTGATCCTTCTCACGCTGCCCACGATCATGCGCAACCAAAGCTACGACTGGTTCCGTTTCGAGATTTGGCTCCTCACGTTGTGCTACGGCGGTGGCTTCGGGACCATCCCGGCCTTCTTGACCGACATGTTTGGTGCCTATAACATTGGCGCCCTCCACGGATTCATCCTGACGGCGTGGTCGATTGCCGGCGTCGGCGGCGGCCTCGGCTTCACCTTCAACTTTAACCACTTGGTCAACGTCGACAAGGTCCCGCTCGTCGAAGCGTACATCCAAAACATAAACTGGATCGTTATCACGACCATCGTTGGTGTCGTCGCCCTTTTCGGCGTGCGCACCAACCCGATCGACCGCTTCGCCCCGGGCTATCAATACAGCATATGCGGCAAGCCCATCATTCGCCTCCGGTAAAGAACACCGCCAACTTAGCAGTGCTGCACTCGTCGGGCCATGTTCTCCGTTCAAGAGTGGCTACAGTCAGCGACTGTCGACCATTATTTTCATGAATACTAGCTTATCTTTGACGCGTCGACAAGTTGGACAGGCATCGGGAATTCTAGACGAAACGAGCGGTTCCGGTTGTCAGATAGATCCAACGATCCTTGGAGGGGCCATTTGTGGCGAAGTGGTTGATTGAGATCGCAGACTCCGAGAGACATCGACGGTTGATGACTTAGCTGACAGCCACAGCGCTGGAACAACACATCCACCGGGCACGGCCACGACAATCTCTAACGGGGCGTTGGACGGGCTGGCTGGTGCTTTGTTAAGATGCACAAGCGAGTTGTCATGCGCATGAAATGGAGAGCACGCACGCAGGTGGACGCACATGGCCATCGCGCGGCCAAAACTGCATTCAGTCCATGGTGGTAGCTCCACCTACTTCCAAGCCTTCGTAAGGACTGAGCGCGAAGGTAACAGCTGCCCCCACGTTCGTTGTGCGAACGCTGCGTCAGAATGTTCGCGGGATGGCGCCAGGCCTGCACATCGAACAAGCGGCGGCCGCCTCGCCGTCACCAGGATGCGCAGGAGTGGGCTTTCTCCTTCATTGGTGCGTTGCGCACACATTCCTGATTATCACCATTCCCACACCGTGAATATAAAGCCGATGGCGGGAAGGTTGGCAAGCACATCGGATGTTTGGACGCCGATAGACATCAGCGCGTTCGTCCGCGAGGGCTCCAGCGATGAAGAGCTCGATCAAGTCGCGCGGGAAGTTTCGCATGCGTTTGAAACGAAAGGGTTCCTTCTGATATCGGACCACGGCGTGGATGCTGGCATCGTGGCGGCTGTCGAGACGGCAGCGTTGGCATTCTTTGCATTGCCGGACGACGTGAAGAAAGAATGCTTTCTCAACCGAGCACCAGTGCCGCGGGGGTACTCTGCATGTGGGAAGGAGAACTTTGCCATCTTGAGTTTGAAAAACCAACGGAAACCCAACGACTTGGTAGAGAAGTTCCGCATGGGACCACTTCAAGTCGACGCGACCGACGACTACTTCACCGCGTCGAAAGACGCTCAAATGATGTTTTACCCCAACAAGTGGCCATCTCCCGATGACATGCTCCTGCAAGACGCCATGGAGCGATACTACCTCGCCATGGACACACTCAGCGCGGTGCTGCTTCGCATCTTTGCACGTTGCCTCGACCTTCCCCAAAACTTTTTCGCCGCCAAAATGACCCGCCACACAAGCATCTTTAGCGTCAACTACTACCCCGCGATGGATCAAGTGCGTCAGCAGATTCAGCCGGGCCAACTCCGCCTCGCCCAGCACACCGACGTCGACCTGTTTACAATTGTTCGACCAGACATGGCCGACGCGTTCGGGTGCCTCCAGATCGAAGTCGCCAGCGACACCGGCTCGACATGGCTTTCCGTTCCCGCAGTGCCCGACACGTTCATTGTCAACCTCGGCGACTGCTTGAAATACTGGACGAATGACCGGTGGATGTCGACCAGCCATCGCGTCGTGAACCCGCCGGTGGATTCTCCGACCACGAGCCGCATCTCGATGGCGTATTTTGTCGGAGCCAACTACGACGCTACGCTCGACTGCTTGCCGACCTGTTGTGTGGACGGATGCCGCCACCACGGTGACTCGCTCAAGACGTACGTCGAGTGGCGCAAGGGCCGCGTGCGCCAGGCGATGGAGCAGCTCAAGTCGACACCCGTCTCCACCAAGAAACCCCACATGGCACGATAATGTACAGCTCTTCCGTCGCCGTGGACGTACCGCTTGTGGCCCATCCTTTGGACTCCTGGTTCGCCATGAGCTGACTTGTTGGGAGTCTATGCTGAGAGCGTTTTCGGCGGGGTGCAGCAAGCGCTGGATCGCCAGGGTTGTTCCTGCAGAGCACAAAGTCACTCCATAGCTGTTCCTCCTCCGCCAAAGACTTCAGTCACTTTAGCTCTAACGTGGCAGCAAATGGAAAATATTCGTAGGAACAGCCAGGACGGGGCCAGGTCCATGGGGTAGCCGCGACGTGATGGCGCGACGAAAGAGATCGCTGATGCGACTGCAGAGACCGACGGTGACCATGTTCATGTTGGTCTTATACTGCATGTGGCGGCCACCGGAGTGTGACGAGGATGGGCTGGTGCAAACTCGGGATGTACTGACGATCGAGGGCAAACGCAGCATGCTTTGCTGTCACGTCATTGTCAAAATCGGTTTCCACAGTAACGTGAAAAAAGTCTTTTGCGAGCGCAACAAAGCGATCGAGTGAACCACCGCGCGACGGCTGAAGGAGGTATATGGCGGTGTCACTGCAAGGCTTGGTGACGTGGCGCAGGGTATGCACCAAGTCCAAATGAAACGACTCGAAGAAGAGGCAGTCGCTGGCGATCACAACATCGAATTGACGTGCCGGATCGACAACTGGCGGCATCGTTCGACTCCACGTTAAGAGCTCCGCCGTCGCAATGTGTGGTCGGAGGTTGCCGTGGGCCACGTTGACGTCGAGATTGACGTGGAGGTTGTCCACACACGATGTGTTGCCATCGGTCAGTACAATGGACGATAAGGTCGATGCAGGTAATTGAGAGCCCAATGCTAGCCCTGCGATACCGCACATGCCTGCGCCGAGCTCGAGGAAGCGAAGCGGCGGTCCATGATACTGTTCAAACTTGGCGAGAAGGATGCGCCACAGCAGGTCTTCACATGGCCACGTGCGGATGTTGCCTGTGTTGTCAACATCTTGGATGGCTAGTTCATGGATCGAAATGTTGCCGTCTGGCTTGCGGGTGTGCAACGAGAGGTGGTATGGAGGTTGAGGCAACGGGTACCTTCGCCATTCGTAGTCACTTCGACGTGGAGCGAGGTCGGGTAGCACCAGCGATTCAACGGGGTGGAAAGCGAACATGGACATTGCCGACGGAAGTTGAGATGCAGACGACGAAGAGTCATCGACGTGCTTTCGAATGGCAGCGCGGAGACGCGCCCATCGCGCTTTTGCCGGCGGTGGGTCGGCCGACATGTCCTGGTTCATCGGACGAGATATCCAAAAACGGTGAAATTCCAGACACACTTTTGCCAAAAACCATTGAAAATTTTTAGCATTGGGTTAAATACATTGTTGCGCTATACTGTATAGGTTAAAAGATACACTCCGAGGAACAAATTGTTAGCACAGAAAAACGTGATGAGTTGAAGTGGATTGAATAGTTAAACGCATTTTTCCCGTATATGTCGTACCCCGGGGCACGATGTTGATCAATTTTACAATTTTAGATCGCGCGCCAAATGAGCAACATGAAGACCGGCGCATCATTACCTGCCCTTGCAAGGACGACGAATTCTCCACCAGCGGTACGCGCGTGCATGCGCGCATCAAGTTAGGTAATCTCTTTTCATTTGTCATGTGTAGGGAGTGGCAGCGCACGGCAGAGCTATCGATGACGACGACGATTTCACCATTGCCGTGACAAACCAGACTCGCCATGATCGATCGAAATGGACTCAGCTGTACAAGAAAAGCATCAACGACACATTTGTGCATGAGGTATGGGTTGATTCTTCTGGTGATCAAGGATTTTCATGCGTTCAAGAAGAATATCGGGCCATTACTGCAGAGGTTCGAAACGATCGGTACATGACACAAGAGATTGGCATACGATGAGATATGCCCCTTCAGATCCATTTCGTCGATCGAGGAAGCGCTTCACCGTCGGCGAGAATCTCCTACCGAAGTTGCAAAAGGAGAATCGGTTGCGTCGCGATGCCGTGCTCGCCTTGTCTCGGCCCCGCACTCACGGGCTGGAATTGTCCTGTGCGTGCCCCTTGGTTCCACACGTGACAGTGTTGCTCACTCGTTCAAATCTCAGTCATTAAAGAAGAAGGCGTCAGCGCAACCAAACTTGCCATTGCAAGGATTCCATTTGACAGAGACAAGTGGTCGCACAACGCCAGGTATGGCCATCGTTCGCTCGATATCGTTTCACCTATCCTTTGCGCAGATGCGAATACTGCTGCAAAGATGGCGGGGACTTGGCTTGCTCGTTGTACGTGCTGTGCTAACTTGCGTCCAACCTCACGGCGAGTGTAGATGCAATGTGCTTGCCCACACGACTTGTTACCTCAGTATACAGTTGTCGATTCCTCCTACAGGTCGTCATGTGCATGGTTAGCTGCGTGGAAAGAGATCAAGCAGCGGTATCCCACGAGTTTCAATAACGACTCCAAGTGGATATGCATCGCGTGCGAAGAGGACCTTCAAATGGTACGACGATGTCACATGGAGCCGCACTCAGGCACATGTGAAGGAGTATGACCAAGCCATCGCAGCCAAGCGGCACAGCGCCCTCAAGAGGAAAGAAACGTCCTGTGCCCTACTCATCTCAGGATACACCCGCATGGTGAAGGAAGCGAGACTGTTTACTCGAAAGCGCGAATGCGCCATTCGCATCCAAGCTCGCATTCGAGGTGGTGCACGGATTACCGTCACATGCATGACGAACGTGACTAGGGAAACTCGCCCGCAATGCATTTAACGAGATGCAGCGACTGCGAATTCGGCCGTACGTTGTGGAGCTGGTGCGGTTGCACGGGCTGGGGTTTGTTCACGGATCTCCCCCTTTGTCCTGTTTGACCCGTCGATAGCGGCAGCTGTGACGGCGACGCCACCGGGAGCGTGTGCCAGGACGATGATGGCGAAACACGTCTGCAGAACGGGTTTTTGTGCAACCCGTATATCGTGTTTCACATTGTCGAAGACCATGACGACGAAGCGCAGCGGTTTTGCTTTGAAAGCGAGATTCAGCGCGGATCGGACGATGTCACGTGGAACGAAGAGATTTTTGTGCCTGGCGTGAATGGCAACGTCACCATGTGCTTCACCGTGCTGAGCAAGAACGGCCCGAACAACTTTTTCTTGGGCCAAGGAGCGGTGCGACTGAACGGCACGGAAATTTGGCGCTACGGGGCCAACTTGGAGCTAAAGCTCAAATCCGAACTGGAGGTCGCGCATGTCCACGGCGTTGTGTTGACCCTGTTGGGCGTAGATAATTCCGCGCATTGGACACCACCAGCTCATGCGCATCCAAGACATCGGGTCGGTCGACAAAGAGCTCACGTTATCGATTCGAATTCGCCACTTTAGCGAGATCGGGTCGTACTGCGGATACATGCAATCGATCAACACGGTCGACAGTGTGAAAGGCAACAGTCGGTGGTGCGTCTTGGCCGACGGCACGTTCCGCATCTACCGGTGCGACTATTGCACAACGCATTGCCGTTGCTTGTGATCTCAACACCACTGTAGCCACTATGGGCTGACTTTGGCATTTGAAACCCTCAAGATGATGCACGCGAGCGAAGTTCAGCTCTTGCAAGGCTACAACCATCATCACAAGACTCTGACGAAGAAGCCCACGATCGTTTTCATTCAACACGAGCAGCGCACGTATCTCTTGACGGCCGAATGCAACAAAACGAACACCGTGTGGGTCAAGAAGCTCCAGATGGCGATGAAGCACAAGTACTAGGTGGAAGGTTGGGCGTTGGCTAGCTGTACTCCACGGCCATCTACAAAATCCAGTGGACATGCAGCACCACCCATTTCAACCGTTGCGAGATACCATTTTTTGGTGCAGTGCCGACTGGCGGCATGCCTCCGCGACGATCGTAGCATTTCGAGCGGCCTTCCACGTGACTTTTGGGACCTCGTTCGCGAGTACAACCTGAGCAAAATGACTGATCTCGATCTCGTATGCGTCGCGGAAGCGCTGGGGAAACGAGTGCAAGAAGGGATCTTCGTGGACTCCCGCTGCCGAGGAATGGCGCAGCGCAGTCTTGTGCAAGTTCTGTACCTCGAGCATGCCTTGTCGCCCAAACACTTCGATGCGCTGGTCGTAGCCGTAGCTGGCGTGGCGCGCCAGATCCATGGTGCAGACGACGCCCGATGGAAACTGCAGCCACACCGATGCTTTATCCATGACCTAAACACGTAAGAGACCACTTCGATAGAACTCGAGAAGGGGAGAAGTACATTGACTGCACGAAGGGCGGGATCGAGGCTGGTGCCAAAGGCCAGCACCAGCGTCGGGTACTCCTTCAGCACGTCGCAAACAAAGTCGATGTCGTGGACGGCAAGGTCGTGAAATGGGTCACCGCCAGACTTGAGGAACTCGATGGGTGGGCAAGGATGATCCCGGAATACTGTTTGAATCGACTGAACAGCGCCTATCGAGTTTGAAGTGATGGCGTCTCGAAGGGCTACATAGTGCGGGTCGAAGCGGCGCTGGAAGGAACAGAAGAGAGGCACGGATGTATCTTTGCAAACTAACACAGAGTGATTGAATCAAAGCAGGAGGTGCCATGACACGATGAGCACCTTGATATGCAGTATCGAGGTCGGCCAGGGTGCCTGCCACAGGTTTCTCGACAGCAATTGCTTTCCCGGCTTTGGCTGCCTGACGGATGAGGTCCAGATGCGTGAATGTTGGAGTAGAGATCCACACGGCAGACACCTATGCGTCATGGTGATGTCTGTGGCTTGAACTGTGAAAGCACCTTCGAATCCCTGAGTGCTTCCTCCAGTGTCTTGACTCCAGTTGCATTGAATTGCGCGGCCAATGTCTGTGCTTGCTCTAGGTTCTCGTCAATCACGTACGACACTTTCATCTTCGGGCTCGATTGGAGTCCTGCCAGGCGGATCTGCCCCATCCGTCCCGCGCCGACGACCGCGACGATCACAACCCCTGCCATGTTGAAATCTTTGACGTGGATCTAAATCATCCGGACGAAAAGCTGCTGGCAACAAAAAATGGGAGAAAATTCGTCATCTTTTCGGGCAACAATTAATTGCCTCGTTGGACAACGAGACACTGCAAAAATGGCAAGAAATATATGGTTGCAGCACCTCTCGGCGTCAACATCACCACAGCAATACGCTGGACGACGTCACTATGCATAGAACCTGGGAGCGTTAAAGTGCAGTCGTCACGACAGTGCGTGCGCTCAAGACCTTACGTATTGAAAGACCAAGGTCCCGCGATGAGGCAGCTCACAGCATGCCACCATGTCTGCAGCAGGTCGACAAGCTCGAGAAAATCATGCACGTGGCAATCCGATTGAGCTAACCAGCGAGAGAGAGCATCTAGGATGGAGGTGGTCAATGCCACTACATTCGCCCTCGTGGATTAAACTGCATCCGGCGCGAAGTTTTTTCGTGCCCGCGCGTTGACTGCGCTACGAACGACCTGAAGCCCCATGGAGTTTGCGAGGGAGGATTGGAAGCCCACGTATACTAATGTTTGATTGGATAAAAAACCCATTTATGCACCAATTATTCGCGACCATGCATCGATTGCTTGACCGGCAAAGTTCAAAAATGTCGACGGCACCGCCACGTAAAGCGCGCGGCCATCGGCAAAAAGGCGCTGGAACTGTCGCCGTGTCGCAAGGCGAGGTAGGCCGTGATGTAGACGTTTACAAGACACCTCATCTGTATGGCTTGCAGCAAGTTCGCCAAGGTGTCCTCTGCAAAGAATGGCAACGAACACCTGTACAACTGCTCCACGAGTACTGTCGCAACGTGAAGCGTCAACCCCCGCGATACCATGATGTGCACACGGACTCAGATCATGTATTCCGCGTGCGCTGTGTCTTGCCAGACGCCAAGACGAAAGACAAGGACCTGATCTTCTGTCCTGTACGACTTTCGTTTCGCCGCTCCGTCTTACCTTCCACCCCCTCAGGCTCAATCTGTTGATACAACACTTGACGACGCAAAGCACTGCGCAGCTCTCCTCGCGCTACTCTATCTTGAACCAACTCGGCCGCACGAACGAAAGCTTCCGGATCCTTATCGGGACATGTGGCTCGTTCTCCAAGACGAACAAAAACAGCCAGCCACGAAGCCTGCCAAAAGGACGAACGCATTATCTGTTGCGCCTGCTCCTGCGCCAACTGCAGACGAAGCGGATTCCGCTCGTACGTTGCATCATCTGATGTGACCAAGGTGGCTGACTCGTGAGTCAGAGGGCAAAGTGGTCGTGCTGACATCCGATCGAGCATTCGCATCCAAAGCAGAGTACTCCCAGTCCAAGGTCTTGACAGCAACTCCTTCAAGAGAATGATGTCAATGTAGTTGAGTGAGCGAGAAGAGCGCAATCGACGCCAGCGCGCTCGGGAGAATCGCGAACGCGCTAACATCCCCGTCCAGGTCCACCGGAGTCCATCGAACTATTTCCTGAAGAATGTGCAGGTCTTTATGAGCCAAAAAGCCCGCGAACTGGTCGAAAGCGTGCTGGATGATGTCGATAAGTCCCTCGAGCGTGTTGGCCATGTATCAATTGCAATCCCTGGGATCATTTCGCTTACATTAGCGGTGTAGGACAACCCTGAACGCCTCGCTGAGATCCAGGCGACGTTAACATCGATGGCATTCAAGCCCATGCACATTCAAGCGGTATTGGATCAATGTCCTGACTTGACGGATGACACGGCTGTACTGGACTGGCTGTGTCTACATGTCCCCGAGAATGAGCTACCAAAGTACAAATTAAGGGCTGGACTGAGGTCGCTGATATTTTGATGTTTATTTAGAGGATTCAACCCGAACGGTACGCAGCTCGAAGTCGTTGGTTACGGTGTCGTGTCCAAGGCAGCCAAGGCGTTGGAGGAGTCGGCCGGCTTTGATAGTGCCTTGCACAGCTCAATATTTGACACATTGGGATCGAGTGGCTACAGTCGCAACGATTGCTTGAAAGCTCTGGACGTCGTGAATGCAAATCACCCTGGTGCCTCCATCGGTAGGAGTCGAAGCAATTGCATGTTTTTAACTCTGATCCATGACATAGATATTGTCGAGCACGAAATGAAGCTGGAGCTGAGCCGTCAACTGCGCCGGGCTGTGTCCATTCCACTGAATGAAACTATCGAAAACCGACCAGCCGACGAACTGGACGAGGCCCTCGACGAGGAGCTCATGGTGATGGAATCCATTTACGATGACAAGTGTACCATGACCGTCTTGTCGCCAACAAAGAGTACACGAACGATTCGATGTGACGATCGTCCCAAACGAGCACGTTTCTAGCCCGCATGATTACGATTCAACTCATGGACGACAAGATCGAGCTTGTGTTTTACCTGCCGCCTGGGTCGCAGTATCCCTACGAGCTGCCTCATTTGTTCCTGCGTCGACTTGACTTGGACGATGTCGACGTGTTGGCGATCACGGGCCACCTCCTTGGTACTCTCTAGAGTTCCTATGTAGTTGGAGGGACTCAACGCACTCTAGACATGGCGTCTAAGCTGTGCGGAGGACCCACGATGTACGAACTGTCGTCGGCTGTGCAGGGTTTGGTACTCAAACCTCGCATGACGAAGCCTATCGAGTTGTTCCGCGAAGATGGCATTGCATCGACGGGCAGATCAGCAGTCGGTCGACACTCTCTCAAGTCTTCATTATAACCACGCACCTAGAAATCCACGGCAAAATCCTCAACGAAGAAAGCCAAGTCAAAGCCTCGAAAGGTCAACCGCAAAAACAATTCAACGGACGCCACGGCTATCCATGCGCTCTTGTACGAAAAATTCCAGCAAAAGCTACAGAACGGTACAGTTCCAATGAGTCTAGCATGCCTGACCAGCGTGAGTGGTATGCAGACAAGTACAAGACGATGCTGGCAGCGCGCTCCAAGTTGCCAGCGTTTCAAGAACGTGACACGATAGTTTCGTTGCTGCAATCGAATCAAGTAAATCAATCGTTTCGACACGCTATACGAGCTCATGGCGTGCAGGTGGTGCTCATCAGCGGGGCAACTGGTTGTGGCAAAACCACCCAAGTGCCACAGTTTCTGCTGGACCACTTCATTCCAAAGCAAGAGATCTGCAACATCATTTGCACGCAGCCTAGACGGTAATTTTCCATGCAGTGTCGCGTTTCCACGTTGGCCCGTGGATGATCACGCTTGGAATGATAGCCTAGCTGCGATTGGAGTAGCGACTCGTGTCGCACAGGAGCGATGCGAATCGATTGGCGAGTCCGTGGGGTACGCCATTCGCATGGAGACAAGGCGGAGCCAGGAAACGCGTCTGCTGTTCTGCACGACGGTGCTGCACCCTTCTTGAAGACGACATTGTGAACGACATGACAGGGGCTGTTGCTGCGTCGGTTGCTGGAAGACCCGTTGCTGGAAGGAGTCAGTCACGTCATTGTGGACGAAGTTCACGAACGCAATGTTGACACGGACTTTTTGCTGTCGATTCTAAGGTAAGTTTGTGTTTGGAGCGCGTCGAATTGAACTGTCGGAGTAGAGACGTACTGCGCCAACGGTCCGACCTTCGTTTGCTCCTCATGAGTGCCACCATGAACACGTCCCTGTTTGTCGAGTACTTCGGGTACGCCTCGTTCGCGTTCAGAGCCGTGGCTTCACGTCACAAGTAGAGCCACAACGCCGGTCCTCTCTATTCCTGGCTTTACATATCCCGTGACGTGCCACTACATCAAGCACGTGCTGGACGTGACTGAAACGATGGAAAAACAGTCGGACGATGCCATCAACTATCGGCTTGTCGTACGTCCAGGATCCCATGGGTTCACTTTGAAAACGGATCGAGCTGCAGGCATCTCTCGTGGAATACTTGGTCGGCACGAATGACAATGGCGGCGCGGGCGAAGGCGCGATCCTCATTTTTATGCCGGGTGTGCAAGAGATCAAAATGACCATCCGCGAGCTGCAGCAGTCGAAAGTGGCCTCATCACTCCTGGCCTACCCTTTGCATGGGGCCCTTCCTGGCCACGAGCAATGTACTGTTCGACATATCTCCAACATTCGTTGACTCATCCGGCCACCAGCTCGAGTGTTTGATTCCGCTCCAAAGTTCAAGACCAAGGTCATTGTCAGCACCAACGTGGCGGAAACGTCCATCACGATCGACGATATCGTGGTATGGCCATGCGGTCATTGGAAGAATACTTGGTTCATGTGAAGTGGTAGGTCGTGATTGATGCAGGCAAAGCGAAGGAAATGGCTTATGATGCCATCAATCGCCGCTCCATCTTGGCAGAACAGTGGGTGTCCCAAGCAGCGGCGGATCAACGCAAAGGTAGATCGTCGAAGAGCATGTCGATTCCTCCACAAGGGGCATAGGTCGTGCGGGGCGTGTGCGGCCGGGTGTGTGCTATCGACTCTTTTCCAACAAGCAATTCCAGAAGATGGCGCTCCAGCCGACACCTGAAATCCACCGCGTCAGTCTTGAACCGCTCTGTTTGCAGATCCAGGCGCTGGAGTTAGGCCCTGTCGAAACTTTTCTCGCCAACGTAAGCTGTCCCTTCATCCATCGACATTGTTTCGTATACTATACTAGGCGATTGAGCCGCCGTCGTCGGAAGCAATCGAGTCAGCCATCGAAGGATTGATCGAAATGGGTGCAATGTCCAAAGATGCCGACGAACAAGTACAGCTCACTCCATTGGGCGCCCACTTAGCCCGGTACTTTGGTTGCCCAGTCACACAACATTCCCTAACACATGCTAGATTGCCCATGGATGCTCGAATGGGCAAAGTCGTCGTGTTTGGCTGTATCTTGCGTTGTATCGATCCCATTGTTACGATTGCAGGTAATCCGTTTGCCAACTCGATTCAGTGACGTCACCCAGGTCGTTCTAGCGGCATTGAGCTCCAAGTCGCCGTTTGTGTCTTCGCCAGACGACCGCAGCAAGGGCGATGCGTTGAAGCGCCAGTGGAGCGAGCAAGTCCCGACGTCGGATCAATTTTTGCTTTGGAACGTCGTCAAGGCGTTTTCAAGTCTCAGCAAGAACGTGCGACGAGCGTACGTCCGCGAGATCATAGAGTGGATTTATGTCTAAATGGCTCTGTGTGTAGGTATTGCAAAGACAATTGCTTGTCGTACGAGACCATGATGACCATCCTGGAATTGCGCCAGCAGTACCTAGAGCACTGCCAAGTGCTGGGGTTCTACGACCCAGCCAATGCCGCTCCGTTCAACCAGCATTCGACCAACCCGAAAGTGATTAAAGCGGCACTCACGGCAGGTCTCTACGGCAACGTGCTTCAAGTCGTGTACCCCGAACAAAAGTATTACGAGTCCGCCAACGGCGTGTTGGCCGCGGCCCACGATGCCAAAGCGATTCAATTCTTCATTCGTAAGCTGGACAAGACAAAGGAGCGGGTGTTCCTCCACCCGACCTCCCTCAACTTTACTCGGGTGCAATTTATCTCGTCAAATGTTCGACTGACGAGGTATGGTAGACTCAATTCGAATCGCCGTGGCTCGTGTACAATGAACTCGTCCAAACATCCAAGATCTTTGTTCGGGAATGCACCATGGTCGCGCCGTACGCGTTGCTCCTGTTTGGAGGGCAGTTGACTGTCCAGCACGAAAAGGTCAGTGAATTGAACAAGGCACTTCGAGCCTCATGATATTTCAAGGGTCTTCTTCTCGTCGACAACTGGATTAAGTTTCACGCAGTGGCTCGCATCGGTGTGCTCGTCAAGGCATTGCGCCACCAACTGGACCATCTTTTGGCTGTCAAGGTGACGAATCCGACATTGGATCTCTCGTCCAGGTACAATATTGCAAGACCAAGCGTATTCTGGTGACTCGTTTTAATTGAGTTTGAATCGTAGCCATCTCATCGACGCCATTTGCGACCTCTTGATCACGGAAGGAATGTAATATTGCATGCAGCAGTGTCATTGGAGAGTTGAAGGTGCACATCGCACGGTCGACATCAGTCCGAGTCCCCTTCGTGATACGTGCCAGCCAAGATCTTGTCTTCTTTCACTCTAGACAAGCCAAGATGTGATGGCTCAATCACTACATCGTCGTACTTTTGGTTGTTGGCACTCGAGTTGTCGTTCGAGAGGTTGTCGTTCGCAGACATGACTTCGATCGTTCGTTTCGTGGGTTTGGCCACCACAGGGCGGTACGATGGCGTCGGTGCAACGTACAGCGGGTCCTACATCATCATCGCATGATGAGCTATCAAGAAGATCGAGGGATTGCCCACCACGGAGGCCGCCGACTCGACGCGGGGAGGGGCCAAATATGGGTTGGGCAAGTCGGACCGGTTTACATGGGGCTTCCACACAGGCTCAACGAACACAGTAGCTAATGCGAGTGTAAAGAACGACTTCATGTCAAGGAACATACGTGCTGCAACGACGTTGCCTTGGCCCTCAGCCAAGTTGTGGAGCGACGTTTGCACCTGCGACAATCATGTCATGAAGATCGCTTGGCGTGCTCTTACTTCGCTCTTTTGATGCAGGAGATCGAGGCGTATCCGCTTCGGGTCGAGCTCCTTGGACACGACGACATGGCTCTGCTGCGAGTACGAATGTTTGAACGGCAGGGGCGGTGCGAATGATGGAGCGTACGCAGGCTTGTCCGAGTCCCGTTGACCAATCTATGATGGGAAGGCAAATAGTTGGGGCGGAGTGAGTCGGAGACCTGTCTACCTCTTCAAAGGAATCGTCAGACTTGCGCTTCTTGGACGGCGCGGGAAACTTGGGAACCTCTCGAGGAAACGCGAGCTTCCCTTCGTATCGATGTTGGGACTCCTGGAAGGCCTTGATCATATCGTCCAACCCAACAGGGTACGGAACCATGTCCTTCAATGCCAACGACACGTCTGTGCCCCGTGGCTTTGCACGACCAGCGACTTCGGCCAGCTCCTGCGCGGCCTTCCCAATTTTTTGGATATACGCGGCCATGATGTCTACCAATGCAGTCGTAGCACTCGGCTGGACATACTCAAAGCCAGCGCCTTTCGCTAAGATGTTCGTCACGGCCATTTGGCTTATGGCGTGCGCGAATTGCCGCGCGGACTTGCCGGTTCCGTCGTGCAGTTCGTCGGCCATGTTCCCAACTCTGTGTGGTGCGACACTTATGCGTTATCCGGATATATCCGGAATAATTCAAACGAGAGCGATCAAGGCACATGGACAACCTGGTGCTAGGAGACTGCGGTGGGATGATGGCATTACGCTGTCGCTACAACCCGATCCAGTACGAGCGGCCGTTGGGGTTATGGATCGGCCCCCACGTATCGTTGACAGCCACCGCCCATTCGTACCAGACCTTCCCTCCTCCCACTTGACGCCAGAAACACACCTCGATCTTGTCGTGCTGACGAACCAAGAGAGGTGTCCGCAGAGGGAAGAAGATGGGAAACCACGAGAACATCCCAGGGCTCAAGTCCAACGTCTCCGGGTTGATGCTAATGCACGTATCGGCGTACAGGACGCTGTCAAAGTATCCCGCCAGGCCATGGACAACACCGTCTTCGATCGCGTTAAACGTCATCTGGTGGTACCTAATCCGCCAAGTTGGGTTCCCGAATTGCGTTCACCAGGTCGGTGCATACCGCTTATTGTCGATGACAGCATTCAAGTTGGGGTGCTCAAAAGTAAAGCAAGGCTGGGGACGGGCGAAAGAAAAGATTTGATGGAGTCGCACGACGTAGGGAGTCTCGTAGCCCTTGAGGACGTTCGCATCGGCGCCTTTCACTTCGTTCCAAAGTTTGGACGACGAAATCGGGCTCACAAAAGACGTGTACTTGCACGGAATGCTGACTCCGCCCTCTGAATCACGTCAGCACTCTGTTCACGTCATGCGGAACGGATACCTCGCAGGAACGACTGCGCCCCGTCCAAACACTCGGGTGACAGTTCATTGTCGCCGAAGGATCCGAGCAGCTCGCTCACCATGATGTCAGCAGGTTCGGGTGCCTTCCACACGCGCATGTCGGACGATACAATCGTGACGTTATCCCATTTTTCCGATACTTTCATGTTGCGCAACCTGCGCACACGATGGAATGTCACGATGACGAGGTCAAACGGGGCACACGACATACGTGATCACTGCGTTCGGGTTCTTCTCAACGGCAAACATCCGAATCGTCCGTGCTGCTTTCTTTGCGGCTCTCAATGCGCACCGCACCAGCGGCCCTCGTCCGGCACCAACCTGAAGAAAGCATAATGTTGTGTCGGAAATGTCATCGTGACATACCACCATGACAACCGATTCCTTGGCTTCTGGCGTGTCAGCCAACGCTTGAGTGATGGCCACTTCGTAGCGCTCGTATTTGACGGGATCTTGCTCGAATGTTTCGTACGTTTGAGACTCCAAGTTGTCCATGAGCGGTTGCAGCGGCGCTTGGAGGTAGTCGAGGTACGGCGCCTCGAAGGCGGCCTTGGCGTCAGGGCTATGGATGCTTGGTGAGGAAGAGATCGATACACTAGCGAACGTTACCACGATGATCGAGTCGAGTAGAGATGGTCCAAGTACTGAACGTAGGGTAGGTAGCGACCGTGGTGGTATGGTCGGCCCTTGAGAAAGTATCGAATACGAGCATGCTGGGTGGGGTGTGAAGAAAAGGCCAGGTACGGCACAAGCACGTGCCTGAAAGAGTTGGAGAAAGAACCTCTGGTGCTGCTTCGACAAGGTCGGGTACCCGCTCTTGTTGGTCAGGAAGATGTTTGTCGGTATGTACACAGCCTAGAGATGGGCAGGTGTCGTCGTGTGCGCTGTTGTGTTGCCACGTACGGCAATGGGTTCTCCCAGCCAACGAGCGAGGACGGTGCGGTCGGGTAGGTCGGCTGTCACTTCGAGCGCAACCAAGATCCTGGGATTGAAGTCGCTCATCGTGCGCAAAGCATTCCATGCCTATGCCAACTCCATGACATTTCTTCATCCAAGTGGATGGACCAGATGTGATCCCATGTCAAGGAAAATCGAACGCACAAACCTTCCACGAGTCGTTGCCTTCGTCCGAGGGCTGCATGGGGACGTACAGAGGCACGAGGACCCAGAACTACGACGTGGCGTTGTATCACACACACCTGACGCGGTTGAAATAACGTACAAGCAGACCACTTTGCGCTTGCGATGCAGCTTGGTTGAGAATGCGCGCGTAGTTGGTGTTCGACCGCGCAGAATGCAGTGCAGGGGTGACCACGGCAGTCAGCGACAAGTGGGATGCCCATGCAAGTTCTTGTTTGAACACAGCTTCGGCAGTCCATCGCACATGATCACAGATCGAGTCCAGGTCAATCCACTTGGACACGTTTCCGATCACAGACGACGTCCATCCTCGCGAGTCCAGGACCAAATCCGACCGCGTTTGCGGACCGTCGCGGGAGTCCGACACACCGTTCGCGTCGCGGCGAAAGCGTGGATGGAACAGAGGCGCTGCGATAAGGGTGATGCGCTCTTCGTAGAGCTACGAGAGATATAGGAAGACGAGCCCAGGAGAATAGCGAAGCCAGTCACCTTATCGAGCTTCGAAGGCAAGTCTTGGCAGAACGACGTCTCGAGCCCGACGATCAACGATGTGGTCATTGCGTTTGGGTGGTCAAGTTCCGCTGCCTCATGTCATCCGGACAGTGCTTCAGAAAAGGAAGTGCTTTTATTGGCTATAATGGCATGCATCATGATGCTTGATTGGTTCAATTATAAAAGTCTGAGTCCAATGAATGATACCATTGTTGAATAATTTCACGTTTTAAACCAATCCAAATAGCGACGGTTTCATCCAAAAACGAACACAACTCGATCGCTCGCGACGGCGGCGTGGCGACTGTGTCCAGGTAGTATGCATGCTCAGGGTGTTTTTGAGCGAGTGTCTCATGCACATTCAGTCCTCTGTAATCGCACGAATGGCCATGCCACACAGTCCGAATGAAGTTTACCTCAATGCCACACGCGTCGATCCAGGTTCAGTGGGGGACGACAGCCTCCATCGTTCTTATTAGCATCGACAAAGGCAAGTGCATCCATGTGGCGCCCAACGGAGTCGGCAGATGCCGACTGTTTAGTGCGTCATGTGGTCCAAACGGCGGTGGGTCGTGAAACTGTCGTGGAAACGGACGAGTGGGGCACCATCTTGGTGCGCATCAACGCGCCACCGCTCGACAAATGCCAGTCCCGTCATTCCTGCATCCGCCTGGGCGAGTGCACAGCAGCATGACGACCACAACCCATCTCACCCATGCTTCCACCAACAACCCGTCGATCCTGACCGAAGAAGACATGTGGACCATCGATACGATCTTGGGCACCGAAGACCTTCTCACCCTGGATGACGATATCCAGAAAGACTTGGACTTCTTGTCCGCATCCCCCGCAATCGCTCCATCTATCCTTCCGTTGACTATCCTCACCACCCCGGATGCGCTCATGAACCATGCGTTTGCGACAGAAGAATGCTTCTCACCGCAGCCTCGGCAGCGTCCTCGGTATTTTGTAGCGGGGAGCATGAAAACCTTCTCACAAATCTCTTTGTAGCCACTCGCTGGACATGATGACGCTGGAGACAATGCCTATGGACGTACTCACGTTTGTGGACCAGCCCAGCAAACGCAAGAGCTTGGTGTCGGCGATGGTACTGCCCGTCATGAAGGCGCACCCGTCGATTCCAATCCCTCCTCGGATCAACACGACTCACATGAGCAACCAGAATCCCCTAAGTCCGACAAAATCGCCCAAAAAGTGTAAGCAGTGTATGGCTCCAGGGTGCACCCGTCGGGCGCAGTCGAACAACCGGTGTAAATCTCATGGTGGCGGCGCGCGGTGCACCGTCGCTGGTTGCGGCAAGAGCTCTCAGGGCGGTGGTCTATGCCGTGCACACGGGGGTGGAAAGAAGTGCAAGTTTCCAGGGTGCACGAAGGGCACCCAGCGTCTCGGTCTTTGCTATCTCCACGGTGGTATACGCCGATGCACGTTCTCAGGGTGTGTCAAGAAAGATCGCGGGAACGGGTTCTGCATCAGTCATGGTGGCGGAAAGAAGTGCTCGGCTCCAAAGTGCACCATGCCGGTGACGAAAGGCACGACGTGCATGAAACACGCGCCGCCACCGCCGCCCGTCGTCAAGATGGAGCCCATGCCGCCAGTGGTGCCCATGGGGTCGTTCATCGGCCGCGCGATCGCAATGCCTTGATCGGTTACTTCACCAAAATCGTTTAAGTTATATACACACGACAGTTTCATTTCGAAACCGATCAGGTCCATTTCGGAGAAGGGTTGATGCATGGCGATGCATCTACTCGAGAGCGCCCACCGCATCGAAGAGCTTCTGAGCGACGACGACAGCGGCAGCGATGCCGAGGACAAGCGATCCAACACCGCAAAAAGGATCAGGTGCGTTCGAAGGATCGTCCAGTTCACGCACGTCACCGAGAGTGTTCCCAGCGCCAACTTCAACGGCATCAATCGACACAAACAAGAAATGCAAGTGCTCGTAGCATTCGTCTTCAACGGCCCTCGGAGCTAACGCGCGTCGTCTGCGTATAGGAGACCATCGATAGCTGCCTCGGCACCGCCGTACGACGTCCTCGTCCGCACTTCAGACGACGACCGATCGCGTTGCGTAGGTCCAAGGCCGCTGTCGAGAAGGTCTTCTTCGCCGACGTCAAGCCGTTTGTGCTCGATGGAAGCGACATGTATTTATTGCAGAGGCAGTCGATCATCCGCGCGACTTACGTGCTATTAGGGAACTACTGCCACAGGACACGAGTGTTCCTGCGTTCAAGCATGTCCATGCGCAAATGTCGGTCACGACGTGCTCCATCGAATCGTCATTTCATGCATCTTTCGTCAGATTCGGCCGCAACAACAACGCCAAGCCGACGGACCCTCCGCCCCTGCCAGCATTGGCCGCCGTTCTGCCCCCCGTGTCGCCAGTCGTCCTGTCTACACAGTCATCGAGCACTCGCCCCATGTCGAGCAGTTCCATGCGGCGGCACCAACCCAAGGGATCGTGGGAGGTGCCCGAGCCCCTCACTGCCACAGGTGCGCGCTGCCCTTCGCCTATCACAACATGTCCATCGTGTTCGATCGCGTGTAGCGGATGAAGTGACAACGATTGAGGACTTCAGCTGATAAGTAACAAACGTTTCCGAGTTCGTCCAGCTTCGCCAAGGCGGCAGCAGTTGGTGGCGACGTGCGATACTCGCATCATGCGCCTGGCACTGCCATTGAGTTGGCCGGCGACGCGGGAGTC
Source organism: Aphanomyces invadans (assembly GCF_000520115.1). Lineage (NCBI taxonomy): Eukaryota > Oomycota > Saprolegniomycetes > Saprolegniales > Verrucalvaceae > Aphanomyces > Aphanomyces invadans. The sequence continues at coordinate 1,079,106 of NW_008580157.1, forward strand.
ACACGTGGAATCGCAAGGGGGTTATCAAACACTGAATAAGTTACTTGGAACAGTCACGACATGAACAACGAAGTAGCACACGAGGACGCAGCTAATGACGACGAAGGGAGCGGAGGATTTGCGCAGAAAAGGTACGACGGCGACACTGGATGGGGAACGTAGTTCCCAAACGAGTCGGGCAGGGAAGTCTACAGACAACCGTCATGCCAGACAATGTGGCGCACGTGACGTACCAACGGCATGGCGTTCGGATCGTGGAGAAAGGTCGATGACACGAGGTCCATGTCGTCGTTGGTCCATCCAGAGGACGTCGACGAAGTCGAGGACGACGAGGTTGGACAGTTCTTGTAGTAGATGTCGTTGTCGTGCTGGTTGTTTTCCATCATGTCGTCGTCGAGGGGGAATTCGGCGTACAGGGGAGGCGAAGTCGGCGCCGAGTCTTCCGGGGACATGCTCATCATGACGTCGTTCTTGGCGCAGTCATCGACGAGGGACTGCAACACACTCAAGTCGGTGGCGGCGTTGTTGTTGGACGACATGTCGGCTTCATCCTTTGTGTTTCCCGTGCCTTCCCAATCCAGCGAGTTCAACATGCTCATGCACTCTTTTCCGCGGTACGGCTCCGCTGACTGTACGTTTCCATGAGCATGAAAACCATGGATCGCCCAAGGGTACCTGCGGGAGGTATGTACAATGCGGGGATAAATGGAGCACCTCCACGGCGGGCACAAATCCCCGAGGGGTAGTGAACACACCTCGCTCCGGAGTCTCTGGTGGAGATGACATCGACTGCGACCGCTTGGTTTTGCCTACAGCGCAAGCATACATGAGGACCGCGGTTGTCGCAGGCAAGTGTGCCGCACCTTTGAGAGACTTGGATTTGGAAGCGCGAGCACTGTGCGGAGTCACCATCGTGGACTTCTTGCGCGGCCAACGCGGGGTGTCACAATGTTGGATGCACCCATCCGACGGCATCGAGTTGGATCGCATGCGAAGCTTCTCCATGCCGTGGAACAGATCGAGTGCTGCATGGCAAAGGTCAATTCGACACGCATTCCGCTTCCATGACCTACATTCGTGAACAAACCCTGCTGGCGCCGAGCTGTATGCGGACATGTCGAGCATGAAGTTGACGGCGGGACGGATGGCGACGTTGTTGCAGTTGAAATAGGTCGAAACGACTATTGAGATCGGAGGGGTATGTGAGTGTGGCGTCCAGGGGCGGAGGCGAACCTCGGTCGCGATGGGACAGCGTGAGACTGCGATGCTTGAGACGCATGTGCTGCGTGAGACTTCCTTCCGAGCCGTATGCTTTCTTGCATCCTGCGTAGGAGCAGACGTACTTGCGGTCAATTTGGGCGGCGGTGCGGCGCCTGCGCTTTTTTTTCTCGCACGACATTTCTTCGTCACCTGCGGGTCCGTTCAGAAGAAACAATCTGTGGAAACAACGCGTTCACACACCGAGATGTAGGCCATCATCGTCGTGCACGCTGCAAGATGTAGGTGTGGGGGGTTCGTCGTCGCGACTCATCAGGGTGGAGCATTCGCTCGTCGCCGTGTCGGTGTCGATTTGGATTTGGAGCTGCGACCGCCATCATCGAGTCAGTTTCGCCGAGTTGCAGCTGTCTCGACTCCTACCTTTTGGTGAACCTTGAAGCGCGCGAGCTTCTCCGTGGCCGCCACCACATGCATGTTGTCTACGAGGTAGACTTGGCCGCTCATGATGGGATGTGTCGCGGCAGTCGATTGCAGAAGCGGGCGACTCGGCACTCTTGCCTTCGCCGATATCTTTCAAGTGTACCGTAGTATTCGGTCGCACCCCCCGAAAACCAACTTTTTCGAGAAAAACACGGAAAATTGACCCCAAAATACATGAAATGTCGACGAATTTCGAAAAATTGGGCCAAAATAACCCCCACGCCAGAAACGTCTGTGTATCGCATAGGTTGCATTTTTATAAGTTTTCACACAAATACCAAGTGAATACAATCAACTCGCCGGGGAATCGTGACCCATACAAATTCCAAGATATTCCAACGGCCCGACACCTTGCTACTTCAACCCGTGTTATCTGCCATCAATCTGATCGTGCTGTGCTGCCAGCGGTACTTTCTTGCCACGGGCAGCGACCTTCGCGGCTCGGCCCATGATACTTCGAGCTGGACGTGTTCGACCTTACTGGCCTGACGAAAAGAGAGGATAGCCCGCATAGCTGCCAGGGAGAGCCGCGCGATCCTGTGCCCGCTGCCACCATGGGGTGGAGGCCCAGCATGACGCGTCCGTACGCATACAGGGTGGGACCGGCAACAGGTGCCCGCGCTGAATGGTTCCAACAGCCGTGGGTGCGTGCGGTGATGGGAAGCAGGCGTCTGTGTCTTCGCACGAGCTGCTCCGCCTGGCGCAAGCGGAGCAAGCGGGAGCCTCGAGTAGCTTGGCATGGCGTGTGCGATGAGGAACGATTATCCGGATGTGTCTGGATAAGGAACTGGGAGCGAAGATTCCAACATGGCCACAGTGCAAGATGGCGTCGTGGGTGCGATGGAGGAACGCGTCGCGGACTTGTCGAGAGAGCTCCTGGCAAGGGACGAGCTGATCGTGCACCTGCAAGCGGAGAAGAGGGAGTTGCAGAGGTGGGCGGAGCGACTGCACCATCAACTCCACTCGACAGAGAACGTCACGTTCGCCGAAGCAAACAACAACGAAGTCGCCAACCTCGAGAGGGAGGTGACAGCCGCGCATGACAAACTCAAGACGTTGTCAGCACAGGTTTTGACGCAGAAGGATGAGATTTCCCGGCTGTATCGCCAAGTTTACGAGAAGGAAGGAGAAAATCAAGAGTTAGTGAGCCAGCTCCAGACACTGCGAAATGCACTCGCTGAGTTGCAGTGCCAAGCAGCGCCCGAACCACCGTCGGTCGAGCCCCAGAAGAGGTCTCCCAACGAATGGGTCGAAGACACGGCAAGGTACCCAAAGCCCCACTTTCCCATCGACTCGAAGGAAGTGCTCTACTTGGTCGGGCAATGGACCCAGAATCCGTCGAAAATCAAGTCGCTCATGACGTGGCTTGTGCACATGAGCAGTCTCGATGATACCGAATCAGATGGACCGTTCGACGGAAGAGGCAATGCTCCATCTCCGACGTTGCCTCTCGCCATCGAGCTTCCGCGCCTGCCCAACGAAGTCCGCGACGGATTCCTCACACTGGTTGTGCCTCTGTTGCGGCATCAGATGACTCGCGCCGTGCACGTGCACACCCGGCCGTACGACGCCAACCACACGGACCTTCGCATACGCGTGTCGCCAAAGGGATCGACGTAGCATTGAGCTTTAGCTTTTTCATCTTTGTGCACTATCGAACGACTAACTCTGCCAGAGCTGCAGACGGTCGCTTATGACGCGTCCAGGCCAGGACTAGGAGGGGGCTTATCCATGAGGTCACGGCTCCATGAAGGGGGCTCGAAGACAGGCACTTACTGCTGAAACGACGTCGAGAGCTGGGCCGAGTCAAAGTTGAGGTGGATCGTCGAAATCTTGCCGTCGGTCAGCTCCACAATGTCACACGACTCCTCCAGCACAACTTCACTGTTGTGGACTATACGGAGGGTGACGGCCGTCATGACGACGACGGTGCTTTCGTCCTCGTCTGCCACGACGCGCAGCACGCGGCCCTTGAGTCGCTCCACCGTTTCTTCTCGGACTTTGCAAAACTGGAGAAAGCCTTGGAAGCCGTGGTATTCGCCCCAGTACGGCACAGTCGACGGCAGGTTGGAGCTCAGGACGACGTTGGGATGCACGTACTGCCCATGCACGCCCCGGTCATGTTGACCGAAATGACAAGATCGAAGGACAGGATAACGTACCTGGCAGAGGGCATCGCCAGTGAGGAGCGGCGGCGATCGACTCGGGTCATTAAACTCCAAGTCGTCTCCAAATAACAACGCGTACAGACCCAACACAATAGCTCTCATCTGTTTGGACGACAGGCGGCCTTCGCCTCCCGTCGGAAACAGGATCTACAGCAGCATCACCGATCGGTGAGACTTGCAGTGTCGAGGGACCAACCGCACGGACCTCGTGGGCAGATTTGGGCGAGAACGGAATGCCTGTGATGGCCGAGAGGAGCTCTTGCAGCCACGTGACTTTGGTCTCTTTCGAATCGACCAACACCCAAAAGATGCCGTGGCCTTGCGTGTTGAAATGGAACGCGTGCACTTCGTGCTTGCCCGTCACGCGGATCGGAATCCCTTCAGAGACACTGGTCGGCACCACAACACCCTTGACAAGCGTTCGATGCTTGGCTTGCGTCTCTGAAATGTAATAACTCAACGTCGACACGTCCGGGCCGCGCTCCAGCACAAAGTAGTATCTGCGCCACGTGTCATCGCCCAGGAAAGGATTCGTTGCCGTACCGCTCCCACACGTGCCGCTTGCCCACACCAGGCATCCCGCTCTTGAACATGTAGCCACTCGTTGTCACAACATTGTCTTTGGTCGTGACGTGGACGCCGCCGTCATGCACGGCACACTTGGTCACGTCGTCTCCGAGTGACGTGTCGAGCACAAGCAGCGACTGGTTGTCGGGAGAGCCTTTCTTCGGCAACATGCTGATCTCAAATGTCAAAGGGGACCTTGTCAAATGAACGAAACAGTACCTCGGGCGCTTGGGACCACTCGATTCGCTTGGGGACGACGGCATCGATTGGCTTGGCGTCGTGGGCGTCATGCGTTGCTTGAGTTTGCTCAGCATGCTGTTGCCAAATCCAAATAACGTGGACGATGACCCTGCGCCAAGACAGTCCATGGGCGCGCGACAACTCGATGAAAGGCGCATACCGTTGTTGATATTGGGCTTGGTCGACGGGTTTGGTGTAGCTGTCGTTTCAGGCGGGGCAGTCGTCGTCAAGTTCATGATGTTGATTAGAGATCGTCGCGACGATGTCTTGACCGTGTTGACGTTGCGCATGACCGACGCGGCGGGGGACGAGAGGACGCTGCGGAGGTACGCCGACTTGGGCAGCGAGAGTCGACGGGCAGGCTTGGGGGTACCCGATTCCTTCGACTGGTCTTCCGTCGGTGGATCAGTCGGGTGGTCGCCGACTTCGCAACTTGCCGCAGAAGATTGCTCGGTCGTTTCGTGGACTGGCGCGGTCGACGCCGCAGCGTCAACAGCATCCGATAACCCGAGGTTGCGTTTGGTTTCGCAGTTGAGCGCATGCCACGCCGCGTGCGCAATGGCCCGTTCAACTACGACGGCTTGGCTGGGCGAAGGGCATTCGCTCACGAGCATGACCAGCATCGTGTCGTTGAGGACTTTGAAGTACGCTTTGCTGCGGTGCTGCTTCTTATAGACGTCGACAATCGTTTGGAGGAGATCGATGGATTCGCCGAAAATGCCTCGCACGAGGACACACGATCCAGACCTTGTCTGTGACTTGTCCGTGATGACAAACAGCAGCGCCGACACGACGTGGATGAGGAGCATGTCTGCGTCAGGCTTGGCTTGAAGGAGATTCAAGTACTTGGGTAACACGCCAGCTTGCACCAACAGCGAGTCGACTTCGGGGTCTTGGAGAGTCACCAGCCTACGTGACGAGGTCAGATCGCATCCCAAGAGATTCGGTCGTCGCACCGGTACAAGTGCTTGGCGATAGCGATGTCGACGGAAGTTGGGACATTCGTTTGAGTGAAGAAGTGGTTTACATATGCCGTCGTGGTGGCCCTCGCGAGCTTCTTCATGTTCGGCCACAGACTTGTCTCGGCTTCCTTCAACCCAGAGAGCTCGTACATGACAGCAGGGTTGCCGTTGGCCGGCGGGGCCACGTGACCACCGTCTTCGTCATCTTCCAGATCGTCCGAGCCGTCGGACTGCGCTTTTTTCGGATTCAGTTCCGCCGCGCGCTTGTAGCGACAGTAGATCCGCAGCAGTTCCGACACGACGTGGATGTTGAGCACTAGGCAGACCAAGGATGAGGCTCCGACTGGCCTGCCGCTTTTTCTTACTGCACGGAGCGACAATGGTCGATGGCCACACTGGCACTTGGGCAAGCTGTTCAATGGAACCGGCAAATAGTTGATCCATCAGCTTCGGTTCCTTCCCGAATTCCTCGAGAAGCATGAACTGAAGAAAGTTGTGGTAGCCTTCCGTCACTGCTTCGATGCCTCGGATTGTGCCAAATTGATCGCGCTACAAACACATTCGCTGCATGAGCCATCCGATCGCGCGAGTAGGAAAAGCCGTTGGTCTACGTACGACAAAGTACTTTGCAAGAAACTGGTTGTCCTCGCGACGTAGGAACGAACCGAGGCGGTCGGCTTGGTTTGCCTGCAGCATTTCCACCAGCAGACGGCACGCATTTTCCCTAGCGGCAAGGAGGTTGCCCACGGCAGGGGATGCTAAGTCCACGGGAAGGGTTGCGGCTTGGATCAAGAGCGGCGCGACAGCTTCCATGGCATCGTGCACACCAGTGAGGGGATGGATGCTCTCGTACGATTGCAATAGCTAGACCAAACCGTGCATGAGTACGAGATGGCAGTTTGGAGAGGACAAGTACCTTGAGCAAGAGATGCTTGATCGTCGGCATGTACAAGTGCTTGAGAAGCGCGGGAACGTAAGCTTCAAGCACGACCTGGACGTAGCCATCTTCGAGGCAGTATGCGTCATGCAATCGAATAAACGCCTTGCAGTAGAACGCGGCTTGGACTTCGTCGATTGTGTCGTTTTCCGTGAAATAGATGAAGAAGAGGCGCCACAACTCGAGCTCATCTTGCGTTTGGCAGCCAAACGTGAGCTCCTCGTTGACGGCGGCCGACCCCGACGAGCTCGACGACATGCGAAACGACTCGTACAGGTCGTCCTCTCCCGTGTACACCCGCATGATGATTTCAGAACACACAAACACGTGCTTGTAGTACCCATACTCCTCGTCCACCTTCGCGGACACGAATGCCTGGAGCGGAGCCTTTTCGTGTGAGACAGTAGTCACCTTGGGTGTCAGCGGTGGAGGTATCGAATCTAGAACGGAACATGATCACATCATGGGGGATGGAAGATCCAATTGTGTATACCTTCACCTGCAGGACTTTGGCTGACCTCGTCCTCGTCGGCAAGCGGGTCGGACGATGCCCCAGAGCCGTCGTCGACTACATCATGAATGCACTGAATGGAAGCGGAACGATGAAGAATAGAGGTACGCGAGGTGGTCGAAGTTTGTGCACTCGTTTCGTAAGGCTCCTCCGCAGCAGCAGGTTCGTCTGTGCACAGCAACTCAGAAGGACGTGACGGCGCGACGACGGTACCAAGGGGTTCCTTGATCGAGGGCTCAGCGATGATGGACGGAGCAAGCACCACGCCATTCGAGGGGGTGTGAATGAGCACAGGGGTCGAGAACACTCGCAGTACTTCCTTCACGACGTCGTACTGAAGTAGCCACGTTCGCAGGCCGCTGTCCGTTTCTTCCAGCGTGTCAAAGATAATCTCAACCTCGAGGTTCAGGAGGTGTTGGAAAGCCTTGCGCTTATCCTCCATCGCAATCAGTGTCATCACTTCGCTTTGAAATTCGCTGGGCGCTTCGCCTTCGCAGTCCGAATGGCTGCTTGTGGTGCTGTTGCGTCTGTTTCGACCGTTCTTGTCCATGAATCGCGACAAGCTGCCCGATCGACCCGAGCGGTTGGACGCAGAGCTGCTACTGTCTACATCTTCCATGACCTACACACAGACATGGTCAACACCCGTCCGAGTCCGCGGCGGGGTGACCTCTTGCCGTCGTGACGATGCAAGTGGCAGAAGCAATGTGCAAGAGGCCTGCTCGCGGTCGGCGCAATACCGTATCTGATCGAGCAGAATTTGATGTATACAAACATCAAGTGAAATTCCCTCTCGAATATGTCACCTCGTTGTGGTCGTATGGCGGAATACTTGCCCTTCCATACAAAAGCAAGCTAAATGCAGCTTACATCATATGTCGTGTGGTCGTGAAAAGTGTCGGCGCATCTCCACCTTCTGGCGTCAATGAAAAACATCCTGGCTTCACTATACTGGGGATTGCTCGGGTAACAGCCGGACAATTCTGGAGATGGATTTGTGTTGAAAGGCCATCCTATGGCGCTGCAGTACATACTGCTGCATGCGTTGAGTAGCGGTCGGAGACGCCCCGAAATGGTGACGACCGAGCCGTGGGCTTGTCGAGAGGGTGTCGAGGAACGATCGGAGAGTGGGGCCCACAAGTGTTGCAACACACCCCGGTATTGGAATATACGGATACTCCTGGCATTATCCGGATATCCCCGGGGACTGACTACAGGCGAAATCGACGGACGGGTGGGTAGAAGGATGGCCGTCCCGAGGGGGGTGTCCAAAGCAAACGAAGATCTGTGGAGCAAGTTCATCCGTCTCGAGTCCAAGCACGGCGCGTACTACCAAGTCCAGTGCAAGGCCTGTGCGGAGCATGCTCACATGCACGGCACCGAGGCTGCCATCCTGCAAGGACGTATAGAACGCATGAAAACCCACTTGACCAAGTGTCTGCACACCCTACCTGCTCAATCGCTTGGGGACGACGACGTGAGACTCAAGCGAGTCAGGCAACATGCATCAAGCGAAGGATTCGACGGACGAAGGGACTTTGACGAGAAACGGTTCAAGGGCACCGATGGCGAGTACCGGTCCATGCTGGTGTCAAAGCACATTGACACAGAGCGCCTCCGCAAGCTGGAGGAAAACCGCGAACAACTTGAGCAGCAATTGCTGCTGGAAAAGATCAAGCGCGAGAAGATCAACGCAATAAAGGAGGATCAACAATGCAAAGTTGAGCTGCTGCTTTCGCGACAAACACTGCGGGAGAAGGGAGTGCCACAAGACGAGATTGACCTCCTTCTGCCACTCACGCATTCCCAGACCTCTGCGTCCACCTTTATTTGATAAAGTTATTCCGTTCCTTCCATGCATTCTTGGTCTTACGATTTGGGACCCATGGCTATGGTGATCCGTCGGGCCGATCGTGACATCGAGTAAATTGAGGATATTCAATTTCAAAAACGAAGGAGGCGAAGTTGATTGGATAAAATAATCAAAATATAAATTTTGATTGGCTTATTAATTGCTTTCCCTCCCATAATATGTCACTTTGATTGGCTCAAGCTATCGGATAGACCATTGCCAAATTCCAAAAAATTCAAACCTGCGGGACCTGGAGGGATGGATGCAGTGAGCAGCGCGAACGACGAGGTCTTTCGGCGACACAAGAACTACTTCGCGCAGTACATTGAGTCCGATGAATCGAACCTTCCAGACAAGATTCGATCCCTCGCGGAAACGGAGGGCGGTGCCAAGCGGCTCATGATCGACCTCAATGTCCTGCGTGTCTACGATGGTTTCTTCACGAATGGTTCGTCTTGCTGAACTCGATCGAAGCCTTCTCACTGACACGTACTGATAGGGAATGACGAGGCCAATATTGTGACCAGGTTACTGCAGCAGCCTTCCGAATACTTACCTCCTCTGGAGGATGCTGTCAGGGATGCCGTGGTAAATGCCCAGAACTCGTACAACCCGAAAGCAGCAGTAAATGTTGACGTGAGTCAAGTCGAAGTGGGCCTTGAAGGGGATTTCGGGGCTCACTTCATGACTCCCCGTGGTCTCGTTGCGTCATTTCTGTCCCAATGTGTCTGTGTTCATGGTATCGTAACCAAGTGCTCCGCCGTCCGCCCCAAAGTCGTCAAGTCGGTCCATTACTGCAAGGAAACCAACTCGATGATGTCTCGCGAGTACCGCGACCACACATCTCTCACAGGGGCTCCCACCACAAGCGTATATCCAACCAAAGACGAGAACGGAAACCTGCTCGAGACTGAGTTTGGTTTGTGCCAGTACAAGGACTATCAGGTAATCTCTGCACCCTGCTTCGCGCCATTGTCACCATTGATTTAGGTACTTACCATCCAAGAAACACCAGAGACCGCTCCCCTTGGGTACGAACTTTGACCCTTCCCCATCCTCATGCATAGTCGTTAGGCAGCTTCCGCGGTCGTGCGATGTGATGGTGGAAGCCGATCTAGTCGATAAATGCAAGCCCGGAGATCGCATCCACGTTATCGGTGTCTTTCGAGCGATTGCATCTCAAACTGTACGGCCCTTACACTCCTCGGCCCCCCATCTGAACGACCTTTCCAGGCGGCGTCCTCGTCAGGTGTGTTCAAGACCGTGCTGCTGGCCAACAACATCCAGGTTTTGGGCAAGGAAGTTCACGGGATAGTCATGACGACGGAGGACGTCATGCACGTGCGCGAGTTCGCCAAGCGAAGCGATGCCATGGAGATTTTGTCGCGGTCCATGGCTCCGTCGATCTTTGGCCATTCTGCCATTAAGCAAGCGCTGCTCCTTCAACTGCTCGGTGGCGTTGAGAAGAACTTGGAGAATGGAACGCATCTCCGTGGAGACATCAACGTGCTTATGGTGGGCGATCCATCCACGGCTAAGTCACAGCTGCTTCGATTCGTGCGGAACTTGGCGCCGTTGGCTGTCAGCACAACCGGTCGAGGCTCGAGTGGAGTGGGTCTCACTGCCGCAGTCACGCTCGACCCCGACACAAAGGAGAAACGACTAGAAGCTGGCGCGATGGTCTTGGCCGACCGAGGCATCGTGTGCATTGACGAATTTGACAAAATGGGCGAAGCTGACCGCGTCGCGATTCACGAAGTCATGGAGCAGCAAACCGTCACGATTGCCAAGGCTGGCATCCATGCCACGTTGAACGCCCGATGCAGTGTTCTGGCTGCGGCGAACCCGGTGTACGGCCAGTACCAGAAGAACAAGCGGCCACAGGAGAACATTGGGCTGCCCGACTCGCTCCTGAGTCGTTTCGATCTGCTCTTTGTTGTGCTGGACTCGCTCGATCGACATGCCGATCGGATGATCAGTGACCACGTCCTAAGGAACCACAGATATGTTGTCGCTGGGGAGGAAGGCCGACCGATCTCGTTCAACACGACCGAGATTTGGGCAGACAAAGAGACCACCACAACGGAAGCCACGTCAATCTTCCAGCCCTATGACCCGCTGCTGCACCCCAATTCGAACAAGGAAAGTGTTCTGACCGTGCCCTTCCTCAAGAAATTTATTCATTACGCCAAGACCCGACTTCCTCCCGTTTTGACCGAGCCAGCTCGCGACCTTATCTCGGAAGGATACGCCGCCCTTCGTAGCCAGCAAACCCAGCGAACGCTGCCAGTGACCGCACGTACGCTGGAAACCCTCATTCGTTTAGCGTCTGCCCATGCCAAAGCTCGGTTGAGCAAGTACATTGAGCTGGCAGATGCGACGCAAGCTCTCAACCTCATGAAGTACGCGCTGTACCATGAAGTGTCGTCCGAAGGTGGAGTGTCATCTGTGCCGGTGGTGGAAGAGGAGCCTGTCGACGAAGAAGAGGCAGCAGTCGAAGAAGCTGTTGATATGCCGCAGCCGCCACCTGCCAAGCGCACCAAGGTGTCCCAGGATGTCGAACCTGTGGAATCCAACGACAAGATGAACTTGCGAGAACGAGTGACGGCCTATTTGAGTCAAATCACAAGCGACGAGAGCGAGGAGTCAATGGGCCAGCAAATTCATGTCAAGGACTTGTTGGCCGCAGTCAACAAGGGCCTGCGCGGCGCCAAGAAGGCCAACAAGCAGCAACTCGGTGTCGTGCTCATGGCTCTGGAAGAAGAGAACAAGCTGATGTACCTGCGAGACGGCGACGACCCGTACATCGTTCTAGTCTAGAGAATGTGGTCGAAATCTGTATTAATGCATTTATTGTATCATGGCACTTCAGACGTCGAATGACGCTGCGGAGCGTTGAGTGGAGTGTCGATGCACACAGAATCGTTCAACGCCACAGTTGCAATCTCCATGTACGCTTCCATAGAAGTAATCGGCTGGAAGTGAGCCATTCCACCCGTCTGACTTCCATCTCCAGTCGGCATCTTTTTCTCAAAGGCGGCATCGCAGGTGAACCAACGGCGCCATGACGCGGCGGTGGCGCTGCATGTTTCGACTCTATAGCGAAGTCGACTGGGGTTTTGAAGACTAGCCAATCAACCGTCGTTACTGCCAAAGAGAGCGGTTTGATTGGCTCAAATGGGAATAGCCAATCAGGTCGATTAAAGAATAGAGCCCACCAATCACAGACTAGACCTACCCTCTGCCAGACACAGAATAGCGGGAGAGCCGCGCCACGTTGGCGGACATCTCGGGTCAGTACCAAAGAAGTCGCCCAAGGAGCATGTCATTCGTCCGTGCAATTGTCCGTCAGTTCAGCGGCGACTCCAGGTTGCCTGAAGTGAACACTGCATGAGTAAACCCTCTGTGTAGCATTGAGACCATAGACCAGAAGTTGGAAGCAGAACGTCTGCAACGGCTGGAACTACTCAAGGTGCAAAAAGAAGTTCGCCATGCAAATGCCATGTATCGTGGGGGAGGCAGCACGCTCCAAGATGATTTGTTGCGCCGATCGCATGCGACTGGCCAACGACATGAGCGGTACAGTTGTTGAATGAGGTGTTACCCAAAGGTTGCCTGAGCTGTCGCGTGACTAGAATGCGGCAGGACTCGAACGAATGGGAGACCCGATCGCGAGAAGGATCGTATGAAATGATATCTCGGAATGGGTCGTTTGACTTTTGCGAGGATGCTGAACCAGATGTGGAACCACACGGAGAACCTTGCTTTGTTGTCATCCACCCACCTGTCTTTGTCGATGCGGACCAGACTGCGGACGACCAAACGCGTACGGTGCGGGAAGACAAAGGTGTGGGGATCGATGCGACGGCTGCATTAGTACAGCCCTTTGTTGAAGATCTCATCGACGGAGCTGTGGCGCAGTGCGTTTTGACGAAGGCCGTCAAGGCTTGTGCGGTCGACTACACAAATACATGGCTTGCCGTTGGATCATCGAACCGTGCAATCCGGTCCACCCTCGCCATTCAACTTGTTCGGTCTAGCATAGACAGTGCCATGGCGACTGTGGCAAATCAGCATCGAGAGGCGACAGCGATGGCGGCAGAAGACGTGACAATGCGTCATAAGCAAGTCAAGGCTGCATCTCCAGTCAACGCCGACTTTGAAATCAAATGTCGGCACACTGCCTTGGCGACGGAAGCGCTCGCTGCATTCTACGCCGCCCGAGCGCAGAAGAAGCTCCTGCGATCCCAAGCCAACAGGTGCCGCCGTTGAGCGTCCTACGTTGTTAAATTGGTGGTGTAGAGGCGCCGAAGCTCGCAAGCTGCGCGAGATGTCTGCTCCCACAAGCAGTTGGGCCAAGGTGCTCCAGCTCATTGACGAGTACGTGTTGACCAATGCATGCACGAAATGGGCTACTTGATGACAGTGGAGCTAGCCCTACCGCGCACCCGTCGTACGGCTCGATGCAGGCCCCCGTCTCGCGGATGTTTAATGTGTTGCGCACGAGCGCGGCGTGAAATGTCATCTTGTCAATATTACACGTTGGATTGCCTTTCTGGAACGTTCGGCGAACGTTCGTCGCTGTACGAATGGCGCCGTGTCGGGGAATTGCCGGGCGAAAGGGTATTTGCCCATCAAACATGGAAAAAGTCTCGTGCAGCGCGTGGTCTGCAGCAGCAGACCATACAATCCTCGACGAACGATGGCACACCTGGTCTTCACGGGCCAGTGACGAGGAAAGTTCCGCCACGAATCGTGAGGACAGAACGTTCGCTCCATCGTCCGTTCGACGACTTCTCTAGGGCTCCATGACGCTGATGTCCTGCTAGGTTGATTTATCACACGATATCATTTCACGCTCGTGGTTTTCAATTCCATCGTCATGTTGTCGTCCCCTGGGCTACGTTGTCTTCCGTGGTGGGTGGCCCGTGTGCGTTTCCGATTTCCATCAGGATGCGACGTGCATCGAAGCATGCTCGACGTGGCCTTCCCACGAGGACCGTCGTCGCCAAGCCACGAAGTGTGCAAGTTGTCAACGACTGTAATGACACCCCATCGACGACGACCGGTTGAACAGGTTATATGTCGGGTATTTGGCTCGTCGGGTTGACGAACCGTCGACTTGCTGATGACACACTTCATCTGGGTCCGCGCTGCCAACGGCGATGTCGTTCGCATGCATTTGGCAAAGAGCATGGCGATCAGCACACCACGACACTCGCGACGCCGTCAACTGAGCCCCCTCGGCCAGTCTTCGAGTACTCACGTCAACTTTCCCACGGTCGCGATGACATCGCAAGAGGAAAACTACCTCGTCGCTCAAGCCACGCGCCAGCACGAAGCTCTCCTGGCCAAGCACCACGACAACCTGCACACGTTCAGGACGCTGGAGGCACTCGTGGACAAGGTCGAAGTGTGCCGCACGATCCAAACATGGTCAAACGTCATCCCTTTTCGCGCCAGGATCTGCATGGCGGCGACACTCGAGGAAGTGTACTCGCTCGTAGCCAACCTTACGGACGACGACATCGTCAGCACGGTGGCCCACTCGGACGAGCTCGCCGACATGAAGCTTCTCTACGACATCCCTGTCAATGAAGAAAAGCACGTCGCAGTCCGGTGGTTTGCCCTCAAGCAGCCAAAGCCACTGGCTATCCGCGACTTTTGCGTGCTCGAGGTGCGCTCTCATGCGCTGAAAATTGCTCATGACCAACGCTGTAGATGCAAGAAGAGCTCGTGGACTACGCCGGCCGGCGTGTGTTAGCTTTATCAACGCACTCGACCCACTTTGACTGGTGTCCCGACATGAAATCCACTTTGGGGTATATTCGCGGCGACATCCTGTCCTCCGGGTACGTCCATGGAGCATTTCCGCCAGTCCATCGCGCTCAAGAACAATGTGACTGTAGCCTCATCTGCACCGAATCGGACGAGCCTGGAATGGTCGAAATCCATTACTACGTTGACATGGACTACCGCGGCGGCGCCCTCCCGATGTGGCTCTACCGACTGCGCATGAGACATCATGTATCCGCACGTCTTTCGCACCTCTACACCCGCGTGCACGAGCTCCGGCTGGCCGAATGCATCTCGACGTCGTACGTGCCGCTCGTCCCAAAAAGTACGCGACGGCACTGCCGGGGCTGCACCAAGACATTCCACGTCCTCCGTCGAAAATGCCACTGCCGCAACTGCGGCGACGTTTTTTGCTGGAGCTGCACACACGTTTGGAAGCTCGAGCACTTCAAACAACCCCAGCGTGTCTGCCGGGGGTGCTCCGACCACGTCAATGTTCGAACGACAAGTCGGCGTGGCGCGACGTCCGGCGACGTGCCTCTCAAGTCGTGCAGATCACAGGACCTGCGGTCCATGCGGTCCAACTCCAAGTGGGATGCGTCCAAATGGGACCTGTCCAGCCGTTGGGGGCTCCTCGACACGGGACGGACGAGCGACGTGTCGTCGCCGGTCTTCCTCGTTTGCCCAGAGCCGTCCGAGTCTCTCACGTCCGCGATCCTCCAAGTCGAAACGATGCTCGAAGAATGAGGAAATACTCGTGAAATTAACTTAACCATGCCATGCGGTGGCGATCATCTGCGGGCTTCAGGACAGTCACGACTTCGGCCTTTGGCGGCGGGAACTCTCGAATGTACTTGAGCTTCTGCGGTCACATCCATCGTTGGCTACGTTTCGGAGTTGGGGGAGGAGGACTGTACCGAGGTGGCTTTCGTCGACGAGGAGGTGCTCGTGGTGCTCGAAGACGGCGCGTTGACGAGGAGGGCGCCGATCGCCGTGGATGGCCGCCGCCTGTGGCTTGGAATCTCGAGAACTCCCACCTACGTCCGAATGAGATGAAACGTGATGGAGGGCACGTGGTCCACCGAATCGCCGTGGGTTACGTATTGGTCGCGGGGCTGAGGTCGCGCGTTGGGTGTGTCTGCTCGCAGAGGCGACACACGAACCCGGACAGCAGGGCTCGCGGACTGCTTCTCTGGTAAGGGCCCACATTGAGATGGAATCCTTACCTTGAAGCGAACGGACACATTCTTGTCACTTGGGTGGGTCAAGGTCGGGGTGGTGCGGGTGTTGGTCGTGTCGCAAGTGAGTGTGCCGTTTTGCGGTGGATGGAGCGACGGATGGGGCGGTCGCAACTCCGTCGTGGACTTCGAATTGTGCAAAATATCGTCTTGCAATGCCGTAGCTGGATCGGGCATGTTCGGAAGGGTCAGCGATCTCAGCACGACCTTGTTTGGCCCATCCCAAACGACACTACTCGATGGGTCCGACGACGCTGCCACGACATTGCGGAGGTGATTCTATTCGTAGCACCTTTCATCAGGTCACCCCTTGGATAAGGTTCTGACCTGGAATCCGAGGCGGGACATGGCTGCCATGTTTTCCCGTCGATGGGGACCAAGAAACTTGGCATTTCCTTGGACAAGCGATACGCCAGGGTTGAGTTCGATCGTCTGGGCGAATGTTTCTCGCTGGAACTCCATCACGTGCGGCTGGTACGCGGCCGCCTTGTCCTGCTTCAGTTCCCCTTTCAGAGACGCTTTCTCGTAGAACCAGCTCGACTTGGTGACGGGGGCCGCTTTCTTGGGCGATTTCCCGTCTGCACCCGTCGCGTACCGACGTCGGAATCGAGCGGGTTTGTCGTCGGATTGGGGAAGGCGCGATGGGACGCTGTCTTTGTCTTTCGTGTTGGAAGGGCTCGAAAGGAGGAGGAGGAGGGGGTCTTGGCTTGACACAGACTCGTCTGGAATCGTCCGCACAGTGTCAAGGGTCGTGACGGGGGCGTCATCGATCGTCATGTCGGGGGCACCACCTTCATGATCCCCCACAACGGGTTCCGACACCACGGACGTCTCGGTAACGTCGTACTCGCGCTGCCCGAGCGCTCTTCGGAGCACGGATACTTTGCCCCACTTGGCTTTTTTCTGCTTACTCGACGCCAGCTCCGTCATGCACTTGATACGCCACGCTTTCGTCTCCTGCGCACGCGGTCATGACGGCCAAGAAGGAGCAAGACAGACAAACCTTGTCGAAATAGTCGACTTTGGCTGGAATTCGAAACACCATGGGTTGTTCTTGGAGATGCAACGCGTCAGATGACGTGGACCCTTTCTGCTCGCAGATGTGACGGACAATGCTTGCGCGGCGCAAGACGTACCCTCCTGGCGAGTGTGGGGCCCGTCCCTCCGGCGGCAGCGTTCCGTGGCGGCAAGGACTTTTCGGACATGGATCGAATGCTCGTGGCGCGTTGGATGGGGGCGCCGTTCGGGCATTCGTACAGGCGTTGGGGATGGGCACTGATTGCCTTCTTGGGCAGGGCTTGCACCGCGTGCCTGTCGACCGAGTCTGCGCTTGGCTCGTCTTCGGAAGGATCGACAACAACGACGGCGTCGTAGTCGATGTAGCACCCCATTCGAAGCGTGGCAATGATGCTGGACGCCATGGCTTCGATCCCAAAGTGCATCTGGAATCACTCGGTCACGGCAACGTGCTGATGGAGCCACCATGTACCTGTTTCGCGAGCCGGTCGCATTGTATGTGAAACAGGAACGTCTCGTCAAGCAGACACTCGATGGTGTCCAGGATCAACGCTTCCGTGTCTTCCATTGGCGGGACTCGATGAATGGGCGCAGCTGCGATTACCGACGCCACGACAGCCGCCGTCGCACTGAGCTGACTTTTCTTCTCCGCCTTCTTTGCATTCGACGGAGCCGCGGATGCCTTCCTCATCGCTGATTGCCGCCGACCCGACACGAAACGCGGCAGTTACGATTTCAGCACCAGTTTCGACGTGCAACACGTCCAATTGTGACCACACCGTCATGGAGCGATGGGGAACGCGAGCCGCGCCATGGCCAAGTTCCCTGCGTAGGGGCCAAGAGTCGCCATATTGTCGCTGGTGGGGTGCAGACCAGCGATGCCTGCTGTGTCGGGCGACCTGGGTGGTGCGTTGGATAGCACGATCATGAGAAAAAAGTATTTTCGTTAGGTTGAATCGAGCGAAATACTACATGTACTCCATGCGTCCACTCCGTGTTACAAGGGGTTGGAGGTAGCACCGTATATTGAGCTGGTTCAGAAGCGGTTGGCAATCGATTGCGTTGTTTGAATGCTTCATCCCATCATGCTCGTCCACAAAGCCCAAACCTCGTATCGTACGCTGCCCGTTGTGTCGGGGTTCATCGGAAGGAATGTCTGCCCTTGATGTGTCGGAATCCGCAGGGAGGAGTAGAGTCCACGAACGTTGGGACAACAAACCGATGCGCTCTCCAACTGACCTGTGAGCTAAAATCCCCCTTGCTGGTGACCGCGGCGCAAAGTTCATGGACCGCGGGATGAGGCGCATGGGGTTGGACATGATGGCAAGCCTCGTGGTTGACCAGAAAGCGTTGTGTTGCTGCCGATCACGTGATGATGGAGCTGTGTCACTTCGCTGGGGTGCTGGAATGGACTCCTCTTTTCAAGGCCTGTCACTCCGCAGTACGTAGCCCCACACCGGTTCATTCGTCCATACCAAATGCATGCGCCGCCGTCGACGGTCAAGAGCGGGCTTACATGCCACATGCGCGATTTATCGTGACGCGCTGTGTGTCGTGTGCATTCGTGATGGCCGCGACGAGCAAAGAGCGTTGGCAACGATAGTCCGAGAGCATTCAACCTATGAACAGAACGTTGGGAGAGCAGCTTGCTGTCCGTTGTCCTGATCGGAAACTCCATCACAGAATTTGTACAAAAGTGATCCCAACCTGATGGATTACCAGGCCCTGTCATCCGCCGAGATGACGTGTCGAACCGAGGAATGGAAGGATGGACGTCGTGGAAGCGGGTGATGCCAGCACCCGTCGGCAAGTTCGAGGGGAAGCCAGCGCTGCAACTCGGCACGAACAACGCGTGCCTGAAGATCGTCTCGGTCACCGGGAATGCCATGTTTGGTGTGCCCTCCGCCACCACAACCAGGTGAATCGAAAACACAAAGGCCGAGTGGCCGAGACTCTCGCTCAACCGCTCGAATCTTGCCGATGTCGTCATGAGAGAAAAGACCGTTGGAATGGCCTCCATGCCCATCTATTCTTCATCTCGACGTCACACAGTGTGGCCTGGAGCACCGCCGTCGTGCCGCGCTTCCTGTCGGGGGCGTCCGCAGTATGGATGGCAAGAAGTGGCAGCGTGGCGCACACTCGTCAACTGTCCATCGCGAGGGTCGTCTACATTAATCTATACTGGTACATGTTGTCTATGCAAACGCCTTTTCAAAGTGGGCAATCAACTGTTGGGCAATCCAGAACGAAAAGACGAGCTTGGGGCCGACCACGCCGAGCTTGGGCACCAATCCCTTGAACAACGCTCCAGGGCCTACACCATAAAGTCAGCCATGATGCTATGATGCTCGAGATAACGAGCAAGCAGCACCTTCGTTCTTGAGCAAGTTGCTGACCACTTGCGCACCGCTTTCGGGCGAGTCGAACGCACGCGACTGAATGCGGGTCTTGATCACATCGAGAGGTTGCGCCACTACAAGGTTACGACGTTAGCCGTCCACTTACAAAAAATTCCAACGCACCAATGATACTGGACGAAGCACCGGCGATGGATGCGACGAAGTTCTGGAAGAAGGTCGCGTCGTTGTAATTTTCCAACCCAAACAAGTATTCCTTGGCAGCGGCAGATCCACCGAACAAGGCGAACGAACCGGGGGCGTTGCGCGCGGCCGTCCAGCCGGCACCACGGTACAAGGCCAAGCCTTCCGTCTTGAAAATGTCCAAAACACCACGACCGGCGATGGCAGCAGGGTTGGTTTGGGCGCGAATCTTGAGCACGTCAAGAGGCAAAAGGGCAATTTCACCGATACCAATCAACGATCCGGCGGTCGCGTGCATGAACGTCTTGGCGTGCGAATCGCCGAACAGGTTCACGAACGTTTGCTTGTGGTGCTTGGTAATGTAATCCTTCACCACGGGTTGACCGCCGAATTTGTAAATGCGTTGCGAAATCTTGTACCCGGCAGCAAAGCCCACGCCAGGGAAGAGCGAGGCATAGCGCTGACCAAGCGGCTTGGTGGCTGCGTCACGAAAGATCACTTGGGTGAGGGTCAAGTCCTACATGGAATAGGATGTGTTATCACCCTAGCAAGGCAAAAATCGTTTTCCAAGAAGAGGCACGCACCGAGCTCTTGTTGGTCATGAGGCGCTTCGCGACCGTGTCCACAGGGTGAAAAATCGCGAGCTCGAGGACACCCGACGCGGTGGAGCCCAAGAGGCGCGCGGCCACTTGGCCCGCCGAGAAGTCGGCACCGGACTTGTTCTGAATGGCAACCATCGGAGAATTTGAAAATGGGCCGCATGTGACACAGACCATTCAACCAATTCCTTTCCACCAACGGTGGCCAGACTCGACAGTATACTGAAAGAAAGTCAAAATTCCTGGGCCACTCGACGTCGACATACATATACGAAGGTTTCGAAGGGGCGTGATCGGTTATCCGGATGATGGATGTCTACGACCACCATTTTCTTAGATATAACATGAACCATTGCCATGGCATCATCAGTGAGGTGGTCGTCGTGGGAGGGCAGAGAGACCACCAAGTTCGACCGATGGGGTCCATGGATGGAGGCGACGTTGAGTATACAATGGCGCATGGCGATGCAACAGTTGAAGTCTGCCGATGTGGCGGGCACAAAGAACCACCACGTCCTCGGCACGGTGTGGAAGGGGGCACTCATCATGATGGCAGACTGTGTGGAGGAGGGCAGACAGCCAGGTGACACAAGCTTCTCCTGAGGAGACCATCGCCACGACGGGGCCATACGACCGACGCAAGTTTGTGCTGAGGAGATTACCATTCCTGCTGAAGCATCCACTTGCCGTCCATGAAATTTTCGAGGCGGTGGCGACCAGTCCACGTAAGATGTCTGCTGTCTCAAAATCGCATGATAGTGCATATGGACTCGATGTTGGTCATCTGACCTCGGTTCCTGAACGAATGAGCGCCAGCGGTCTTACTTCAGACGACCGAGGAAGGCGTTGGTGGTGTGCACTCTCCACTTGAAATGAGTTGAATCGACATGTTCAAGAGAATCTAGGAATGCGGCAATTTGCAAGCAGCAGGAGCAAGAGCTCGGTCGGTGCCTGTGCAATCCACCCTCAGGACGTGTCCGTCGCAACGTAGGAATGCAATATGGCTATTTTGTCCAATTGTACGCCAGGAGTTGTCGTGCGATCCACAAAATCGCCGGAAAAAACCATATTGACCAATGAAAAGAGTTCGGAGGGTAGAGTAAAAAAGGCACTTCCACCACCAAGAC
>NW_008580157.1:1102707-1105570 GCF_000520115.1 Aphanomyces invadans
TTGATATTGCTGTCGTCGGCGAAATCGCTTTCGATGTCGATGACGATGGCCTCCGCCTTCATAAAGATGTCGGTCATGACGACAAGTCCAATGGAATCTGCCAATTGCCCACTTCTCAACAAGTTGGACAGTCTTCACAGTAATAAAATCTGATTTTCCGAATAAAACCCAATTTTGTTCGATCTCAAATAATCGGGTTTTATATTAAAACCTGAAAAATCCCGATTGCAAAACGCCAGGGTCTGCCACCCTTGATATTTCTATATTGAGTCATTGGACAGATTTCCTAAGATATTTCCTGTGAACATCGTATGGAACCTTCATCAGATCTCGCAGGGATATTTACTGCCGAAATATTCCGGTGAGGTCTACCCACAGGGATGACAAATTCACACAGAGCAGCCAAAAGAAATCTCTTTCTGCGCACTCCAGCGATCCGATGAGCGACGTAGAAGGAAGCAAGCGTAAGACAGTGTACCGCTTCACCACTCAAGTAGACATAGACCTTGTTAAGGAGGCCATGTTTGTATGCCCACATGATGCTCCGTATGGGCAAGCTTCAGCTCGATGGGAAGAAGTAGCCGAGTACATGAGAGTTTTGCATGGCCCCGACTTGACGACACCGGGATGCCGAAAACGCTCGATGATCTTATTGCGGCGTTCAAGTAGGACACTGTGAAGTCATTGTGAACATCAGGCACCGAGGAGGAATACCATGAACGGGAACAGCTCCTTCGGGAATTTTTGCAGACATAGTGTGTAGCCTTATTCGGTTCGACTTCACAAAGCTGCTGTCACGGGGCTCGCTTCTAGTGGAAATGTGGTGGACACTACACCGTCGGGTGGAACGGCTTCAAAGTGCTGGATATGCTCGTGCACGATTGCCGCAAACAGTTGTTGATGTGGGCGGCTTGGGTGTCCTTGGCTCGTTTCAAGTCGCCTTGGACGCTCTGGGGCGATGCGTTACAAGTCCGTTCTCTGCGCTTTGACTTGATGGGTGACGAGGTAGCACCAAGCCCAGAGGTAAAAAGCCCACATGGCTTGGCTGGAGTTGCCAACGCTTAGGAGGTCGAGGGCTCGGTCAGCGAGAAAACAGGTTCGAACTCACCCTTCTTACCTTGTGCCCATTGAGGGCTGCCTTCTGTAACTTATTGCCCGGCCTGCATATCCCGTGGACCCTACCGTCGATGAATCCGATGCATTCTCCAGCGGGGACCCGGCGCGATGAATGGCCCCACTGTTCGTTTCATCCACTGGCCATTCAGTCTTCTGTGGTCCCAACGGAGCAACCAGGAGAACTTGGCGTGAATGTGCTGCGTAAACGAGTTTGCAATGCAATAATGGGCTTCTCGACTCCGAACAAAAGTTTCCGTCATTGAGCCAAGGCGGTGCTGACATGCCAAGCGATTCAGAAGAATGCAGAGATACTCGAGGGCGGACGCTTGGTGCCTGCTCGGAGTTACGATAGGGTCTGGGATGCGAAGTAGTTTGATTAATGATGTCGCACTGAATGAAGAGGCAGTCTTCCTCGGTCTGGGCGGCAAAGTCAAATTGATTGCTTGGGATGAAAATTGCACAGGAAGTTTGGGCCACCCATGTAAATAGGAGTCTAGCAAGTGGCAACAGCAGGGTCGCCTCGTCGCTCATTCTAACCTGGCGACTGAAAATTTCCCTGTGGCGATATCTCTACTCCACAAGATATGTCGTTTGAGACTCTTTGTAAATTCTTGCAGGGAAAATCGTGAGAATTCTTGTTGCGAAATCAGTCTATTAACATCACTGAGGAACCAAAAGGCAACACTATGGTCAAATCATCTTTCTAATTTCGTATCTGGTTAGTATTATCTATAGCACGCAAGGATCTATCAATAGAAAACTCTAAAACCAAGTACGGGAAACGCCGGAAAACCTTCCACCGAGGTTCTGATCCCTGCCTATGTCACATTAATGTCCTTGAGCAGTACAATCAATCATCCAGATTAAAAAATTAATTTTTGGCTTATCGCATTTTATATTGCCCACATGATAGTTGGGTATACAGGAAAGAACGACGGAAATCCTTCCCCCGTGGTACTAGAAAAATATCTTGAAATTTGTACAGGGCAATAATATTTCAAAGTTGGGGTTTGCTGGACATTTTACTACATTGATCTTTTTCAGTTGATGAGGACTGCGTTGGTATGGTCAAAATTTTGGAATTTCGAGTCAATGAGTGCTCGCGACCAAGTTAAAAGTACGCCTAGTACATTCATAACTAGTTAATATTTCAAGAAAACCAAACCGTCACTGAGACAGTGCCTTCGTGGACGTGATTGAAAACCCCACAAGGCATTTCTTCCCCATTGGCAATCCTTCGCTGTATCATGGCTAGCCTCTTCTCGGCTGTGAACACCACACAGCCATGTCTGGTAGACCAGCTGGCTCGTCAGATGGCCCCGCGTCCAAAGAATGAATCGACCGGTCATATTGTCTCACACAATATTTTTAACTATGTATTTTGTATTGGAGTATGCCTTGCATCACTCAATATTTCTAGTCACACAATTTGGATAATAACTACAGGACAGCGTTTTCACTGCTGGCAAACCAATGTTACACGTCATCACGGGAGTTGTTAATGCATCTTATGGGAGCAGTCTACGGTTTTTCACATCCATTTTGCGCAAAGTTGGCGTACATAGTTATTCAAAACAACGAACCAGATATTTCTGTCGTTGTGAGTAAACACTCAAATCAATGGGGAAAGTAGAATGTGTGTTTTGACTTAATTAATGATTGAGTGAACTTGTCTTCTTTGAGCGATAAGATGAAAACATTTTTAGTCTGGTGCGATATTCGAGACGTTGCTGAAATTAGATTGATA
>NW_008580157.1:1107761-1111498 GCF_000520115.1 Aphanomyces invadans
TGGCAACTTTCTAGAAAAGTCTAAAAGGAAATTCACGTTTGCAAAATCACTCTACTGTGTACTTCAATATTTCCAGTCAAGATACAATAACAAGTTCAACAGGTTATCCTTTGGTGGCCAAATGAACTCCTATACCTAATTTATCCTCTCTATTCCAATGTGAGTATTATTTATAGAGGTAACATTAATGTTGAGAGGTAAAATGCGCGCGCTTTTGATGTGATCTCCGTTGAGCCACAAACGCCATTGTACGTCTTGCAGAATGGACGGAACGCCATTTAACAAGCCTCGGGGTCGACCAGCTTTCAAACATGGTCTGAAGAAGCTCCCCAAGAAGTACCGCAACGTTCATTTGTCCTACAAGATGAAGCAAGCCGTCATAGACAGCTTTGACGAGTGCGGCATGGCTACGACTCTGGCAAGACACTTTCCTCTCGTTCATGGCTCAAAGCTCGACAGTACCCGTAAGAAAGTATATGGATGGATCAAACAGCGTGACCATATTAGGAGTAAAGCAACTAATCCAAGTACGTCCAACCAATTGTGTTCCCGCGAGCTTGGTACGGCCACAACACTACCAAGGGAATTCGAAGAGAAAATATCTCTGTGGGTCAAGAATATGCGCAAAGACGGAGTGCCAGTGACACCACTGATGATTCGAATCATGGCCTTGGAAACTGCCATCGACGCTGGCCTGGACGAGAACGTGATCCCACAGATGACGTGGATTGCAGTGATGTTTAAATATATTTCAGATTTTGGTTTTGAAAATTGTATGTTATTCATTGAAAATATAAACTGTGTGAATAGAAGTAACTGTTTTTATTTATACATGCCCGAACCTTTATATCATTTGGAGTCGTCACTGCCCCGTCGATACTTTGATTTTTGTATACCTAAAAGGAATTATCTTCACTTGACCCTTGACGTTGCTTGGATGTGAAATATCACCCACCTAAAACGAAATATACTAGACGGTAATATTCATATACAGACAGCAGGCGCCGTCCACGACGCCATACCAAGCACGACAGCCACCGAGCGGTTTGACCCAGCGACTTTCGATCTGTACTATTGTACACCCGGTACTTCACGCTAGGTATTTGGCGTCCTCCTGAAGCTCACCACACCCTCCCCAACCACACCGACTTCCGAACGACGAGCGCCGCGATTGATTGGTACGTATCCAAGGTACGTGGAATAGCCCTTCAAAAATCCTGGCTCATATATTTAAGGATTCAAGAAGAACTACGCGATTCCGCACATGCCGCCCATCGCGACCAAGCCGATACATGCGGCGCTGGCCGTGGCGATGAAATCGTCGAGACGCTGAGGTAAGTGATTTTACACAAACGAACAACGCCAACTTAGCTGCAGAGACCTGCATGGTCTGTGGACGAAATGACGATAGTGTAGGCGGTGCCTGTTCTGCAGGAGGCATGGTTCCGATTCCCAGCATTATCTGTGTATATAAGGGTTCTAGCGAATGCGTTGTATTTGTGCTGATTTATGATGTGTGAAATCCTGCAGATTCGTCTTCGCTCACATTGTCGTCGCTGGCTATTGCTTCCAAGTCCAAGAGGCTGATGGGAGTGTACGATTAAACGCGTTGAAAACCTTCAAATGAGACGCCTGCCCTAAGTGGAAGCTGTGAGTCAGCCACTCACTGCTGCTGCGTCGATTGCATGTTACGCGACTGAGATTTGTGCCAGAGCAACTACGACACATGTACAGTACGTTTTAGCTGACGGCTCTTCGCCACGACTGGGGATACGGAGTTTTTTTCGGTCTACCAGCTTAACGGTGGCGGTTTAACTGTATCATTTGGCACAATGTCTTCGTCCTAGAGCAGCACTGACTCTCCAAGGTACCCGTTGCAGAAACACTGAATTGTATGTGCCTCGTCACACGATTCGAATTGAAGTCGCAACTCGCCGTGTGTGATAGCACCCGAATGCAGTGGCAACAGGGTATATCAGTTTGATCACTGTCAGAGCATGAACACTGCGCTCAGCAATACCCGTCGTCTCTTGGCCTCGCGCCCAGAGTGGAAAGAAAGTACAATTCCGCGGTGGACTCGACAACTTTACAGCTTAGCTCTCTTTACATTTCAGCGTCAATGATTCACGTAGCGTACTGCGTCACCACCCGACCTTCGGACATCCACATTGAGCCACCTTGTGTCGATACGACACATTCTTTTCACACACGTCAATCCAGATCAACACAGCCTGGGCAGCCAAGGACTAGCGTAACTTGTTTTGGAGTGCCTTGTTGTTGTTTTCACTCTTAGCAATTTTGTCGGAAGGCCATTAAACAGTCGACGTCACATCGGGTCGGTTGAACTGCTCATGTTGGCGAACATAACCCTCAATTTGCTTTAAGTACCTTTCCATACTATTACCAAACCTGGCAAAAATGTGATTCAATGCTCCATTGTACGCCTCTTCCGTGTCGCTGGCTTGGAGCCTCCACGCTTAGTAATCGAACAAACGATCGGCAAGCCCAACTTGCTTTTCAGGTTTGACATGATTTGTCGCGTAAAACATTTTAAACATACTTGACGTCCAGTGCGGAATGGACAATGTCAGCAACAAACTGAGATTTCCTCGATTCACAAACGTTGCACATTGTGTCAAGATTGACGCGCTTCCTGGTAGCTTATTCTTACCGTACGTGTCCGGGTACCACAGGTATGAACGCACAAATGACTCATCCCGTTTGAATCGACGTCCAATCTAACGATTGGATACAGTATCTTCTCGTGCTCCCTGGACAAATGTTGGCCCATTTCGAAACCAGTGAGCTTGGGACCCCTTGGCATGATGCGCGGTTGACCAATTTTGTTGCGATTAAAGCCATGACGTTGCCGTTTGATTGGCCTATTCCCCGTATCCCGTACTTGTTCCATTGTGAATGTGTAAATTGACATTAAGAAAATATGAAACGCAGGTCGCATATAAATATTTATACTATCCTCAACCGGATCAATTCAGTCAGATTCCATTATGTTTGCAAGTTCAAGGACACTAGCTGTATTGTACAGTACATCCTGTAGACTTTACTCCTGGAGGAGTAAATTGTTTCCTTTCACAGGAAACAATCTCTGAAGCATCGGTATTCTGATTTTCTGACATTAATCAATTTACTGAAGACTTCAATGTGCGCAAAAAACTGCTTTGCCCGTTGTACAAGGTCACCGATTGGCGAAGTGATTTTGCGGTAAGACGTACTTCAACAAAGCGGGCTTAAAGTAGACCGATGCCATGTCAAATACACAAATTGACTGACAGGCGCTTCATTTTCGAACTTACAAAGGAACAGAGAGTTTCTCCCACAGTATGCTTTTGAAATCCGAGGGCTCAAATGACAATCCATACCGAGTGCAGGTTGCTTGCAAACTCTTTTTGCACAGGCGGCTCGTTGGGGTGCCGTAGGGGCGCCCCTTGTGCTACTTGGCATAGTCCATTACGATGTATGCATTGACTAAACCCAAACCATCAAGCTCAGCAAGCAAATTTGGCAAACCAGTTGACAAAATAGTCGTGATTGAACATTGCATGATAGTCTTTGGGCTGCTTAGCCGTTGACTTCCCCCCACGAAAAATGTCCAGGGCAACCACACGACAGTCCAGACCAGGAGACTCCATTATGTCAGCAATGAAACAATAACGATGACCCTTGTGGTTCTCCTTTTTCTGAACATACAATGCATCACTTGGGTCGTAGAGACTGTC
>NW_008580157.1:1118917-1120044 GCF_000520115.1 Aphanomyces invadans
GGTGGTAGGTGGACGAGCCGGGTCTTTTACCGCGGCGGTAGCCATTACGCTGAGGAAGCGCTGCACTGCACGGACTGCTGACTTCATACTTGTCTTGTTACCCATGTAAATGTCCAAGATGCCCATCTCATTCAATTATGTCGTCACGTCAACAGCTGTAGTACGGATCCGAGTTGCACAAAATGTTGATGAAATTGGAGTGATTTCAAGTGAGATGTGTCGGAGCTTGGAAAATACTATGGTCAGCAGCCAGGAGTGATATTTCCCATGACAGTTTTGTCCTTCCTTTACAAATTCAGGCGGCGCATGTCCCGCGCGCCATGGTGTTGTTCATGGACAACTCTTGCACAAGGAAGATGTTTGCTGATGTATGTGGGATGCGTGAAGGATGCACCGTTCTGTTGGCAGCGGTCTTTGCTTGCGTGACTGTTCCAAACTGGCAAAACTCGTTCCAAACACCACGAACGACAGCAATGTTGCGTCCCAGTGCTTCGGACACTCGTTTGGGGCAGTTAGACTCACCCTGGCTCTTGTAGAATGCAAGTAGGCGCAAAATGTCCAAACGCTCCTCCCGTGTGAGCGTACGAGTACGCGCCATCTTCACGAACTCCATGCAAGTCTGTGCATTGGTAGCCATTGCGATGAAGTGCAAATGAAATGGACGCCAACCTTTCTTGTGAAACTACTGCTATGAAACCACTGCATTGCTCAACAATATAGACGAATCTACCTCATGGAGTGCATGAAAAATTGAGGGTACTGTGTGGTATGTATTCAGTAAACCTCTATAAATGAATATTCAAAACCAGGGATTAGATATCAAATTACAGAGGTTAATGGGTGACAAGGTGAAGATTTGTACAGAATCCAGCCTTCAATCCAACATATTTCAAAGAATATGCCTTTTTGAAGGCTTTTATCTATATAGGTTGGTTTGCCTTGAAATTGCACATCTCGCATACAAAATCTTATATAAATCCGAGTTCATTTGTAAAAATACAGGTGAAAACTCAACTCGTTGCTGTCGGGCACTATTAATGCCGACAGTCCGAAAACATTAATATCTAGTATTAGATGTTGGTTGCTTACAGTCCGCGACACCTTCGAGAGCATAGAACGCATTCTCC
>NW_008580157.1:1130506-1131562 GCF_000520115.1 Aphanomyces invadans
GAAGCGATGCCACGTGGTCTTTGGCGTTGTCCGCCACTGTGATGATATTGGCATCTTGGAGCAAAGCAAGGACATCCTTCCCGACGGTGCGAGTACGGGTGACTGATCGATCCCGGATATACCTCCGCACTAGTGCACGAACCTCGCGTGTATTGGGGACGCGTGAATGATGAGTTGTCGTGTTGGCTGGTGGGTTAGCTACGGTTACCCCTCCAGACTGCAAGAATGCAGACAGCACCAGTTTGACGGTCCGTGTACTGCGACCGAGCAGTCGGGCTATGGTGCCAGTGACATCCACAGTGTTGTCCTCCCGTAGAGTAGCTTATAGAGAGAGTATGTCGAGCTTTTCGCCGTACATGAGACTGCGCTGACGGTGCTGTTTCACGAAGTCCTTCAATCGCTGTATTGTATTCGCGTTCATGGTGTTGATATGGTGTTGATATGGTGTTTTGGCGATTACTCTCTTGAATTTCAATCGTCCTGATTCGAGTGGCAATCGATGCAGCTAATCGATACGATGATTTTGGTGGTAATTTCATTGAAATTGGAGAAGAATTGCAAAAGTTATTTTAGTAATACCAGTCTGATTGAGAACTATTGCAGACGAACATTCACAGTCATTCAAAATCATAGTATAATGAATCTGTATTTTAAAAGATTAAACTGCTATGATGTTTACAAGGTCATACACTTCTTCGAGGCGGCTCTCTTCTTCAATACGCTGGTCCAAAAGCTCCAAGTTTAGCATGTCGTCATTCTTGTCTTTGCTTGAGGAATCTTGTAGTGTCTCTAGCCACTGCTGCAATCGCAACTCGCGAGAGCTTGCCGTTCACACTCGTTAAAAGGAGATCTTCACATAACGCCCCTCGCTGGTCATCGGACAAATTTGACTTGGATTTTGTATGGGAACTTTGCATTGACCTTTCGTTGGCAGTTGTGCAAATAAAATTGAACAAAAAATACCTCGTTTTAGTCGGCAACGAGCTTCGTTTAGCCACTCAGTTTAAGACTAATCGGAAAAGAGGAAGATGAATTTTTCGACTTGTCTGCAATAGT
>NW_008580157.1:1134182-1171131 GCF_000520115.1 Aphanomyces invadans
TTTGCTGCGCCTGCAGGACAATGTTTCACCTCGGTAGTAAACATTATTGGCATGTACATCTCGCTTCCAAAGGAGGGAAATTGGGGAAACCAATGGCCCGGCATTCTTGTATGCAGTACTGCCACCAAGCGAAGCAAGGTGCAGTTTCCACTGCAGCGTGAACAGACTGAATGAAGTACAACTGCTGAAAATGGGTCGCACCTACGGACGGCGTCAAACCAAGAAGGAACGGAAGAGGATCGATGAAAAGCTGGCCACATGGGTAGACTTACGGGGCTAGATCGAAACGAGCGACGAATTTCACTCCCTCGAATCGTCTCACATATTCGGTCTCGACTGGTACGTCTTGACGCGCAGTCTATCGTTGCTGAGAAGGTTCCAGCGATGCCATTGGATTTTTTGTACGTGAAGCCAAAGCCAGCAAATGCTTGGCGACCCTCTTATGGCGTCGTACCGGCTGTGAAACTTGTGCAATATCATGGCACGGAGGGATTTCCTGGCCCACAAACACCACTCGCGCTATGGGACAGCCAAGCGCAGTCTCGAATGTGGCCATGGCGGTATGCAATCTACCCATTCCGCATCGCGTACACGAATCACGTCGCGCCAGTGGCCATCAAGTTTATCGAGCGACACCACAAAGTCGACTGCCCCCATCGCACAACGACCTGCAGGTATCGTATCACCGCAAGTTCTTCGTGTCAAATCTAACCACGGCATATCAGCAACCCCTTCTGCAGCCACGTGATCAAGGCGGGCGAGCAACAAGCACACGTCACCACGTGTGAAGTTTCACAGCTGCGAGATTTGTTGGCAGCTGAGTGTTACTGCAAACGCGAGTTGGGGGTGTGTCCATTTGGATGTGGTGTTGACACAAAAATCGTTGCACGAAACATCGCACGATCGACTGTACGAATCGGTTGGTGGTGCTCTACAAAGGAGGCAAGTCCTTTGCCCAACGCCACGCCAGGCACCACAACTGCGACGCGCTCCAAGTGCTCATGACAAAGCTGAAGGGGGCGCGCACTCGAACGCGCTAGAAATCGAGGGAGCACTTTGCGAGCAAGAGACACACGTCGGCCAGAGGCGAACGAAGTAACTAGATTAACTAACAGACTCCGTTTTCCTCGACAACCTCTTGACTAGTTCATACGCTGAAATGATGAGCACGCCGGACGGGCCCATCGACAGCACTCGCTACAAGATACGTCAGAAAATCGCTTGAACACCTCAGCAGAGTACCGCAAATGCCCCCGACATCAGGCCCGCCGCGCCTTCCTTGCGAATGAGATGCCGAAACGTATCGATAGCACCATATTGAGTGTAAATTTGTGTTCGCGTTCGAATGACGTCCATGGGGTTGGTCAAGATGGCAGTGAAGACGCCTGCAGAGCCACCGCCAATGGCTTGTGCCACGACTACCTCGAGTTATGAGTCAACGGTGTCTGCATGGAGAACGACGTACTCTGCTTGGGCATGGGCTCCATGTCAAATGGGATGTTGGCGTAAAACACAGGCCAGACGGCGCCGTAGAAGCCCCACCAAATGCCGGATGATGGGGCGTAGGTCAGCACAGAGGGGATATAGCCCTTGTAGAACCCCAGGATTCCCTGCTTCCTGAAGATATCTCGAGAGATGCTGAGCAGACCGAGTGTCTTCGCCTTCGAGGCAGCCTGTACCCCTACCTTATACATCAGATGCAGGCGATGCAGTGTGGATGAACGGACCTTGGCCATCAATCATCATGCGTTGAGAGACTATGTCGAGTGGTACAATCACGGTTTGGTTGATCACGGACGCAGTCGCGCCAGATATGAAATTGGCCATGCTTGGGTTTGACTACCACCGAGATCGTGTGAGTGGAGTCGTGGGCTGACAGAGGGTTGCACCGTCAGGCTTTGCATGGCAAACTGGTTGACGATCTCGTACACCGTGATATAGAGGTTTCCAATGACAATGTTCAGAAGACTCGCCCCAAAACCTTTGTACAAACCAAGGAATCCTTCCTGCCGCACGATCTTTCGGAATGCGTCAAATGTGCCCGTGTACAAAGGATGGCGGCGACTTTGAATTTGGAGACGAGTTTTGACCAAGTTGCTGGGATACACCGCTGCCCGCACAAACACCATGACGCTGGGGCCAACGATATAATACTTGGTCTTGTCCAGGTCATCCCACGCAATGCGCTTCTCGAGACCCGGCGGCAGGGCCTCCACGGGCTTGTCGGAACGCTCCTCCATGATGCCTCCGCACCGAAGTTCCGCAACTCATTGATGTCGTATCCGGAAAAACCAACCACTTCCGGATATGTTCAAGTTATCCGGAAAAGACTCCGCTGGTGCTACTTGGTTTGGGCAATTGAGGAATTCGCCAATTCAAGTACAAGATGGACCCTTCCCAACCCGACGGCGATGACCACATTCACGACGACGAGGCGCACGACGACGACGAGCACGACGACAAGCCCGCTCCATCCTCGGACGTGCGCTATGCGCTTCCAGACGCGCAGATGCGGCCACCTGTTGCGCTTCACGACATGCTGCAGCGTGCAGTGCAACTGCACCTCATTCACGCGAACACCGTGACTGACTTCCTCGCACGAAGTGCAGCAGCAGGCATCTCGATGCCGATGATTCCCCCAGTTCCTGACAATGCGACCTCAGGTACGTCGCGGTCGCCGATAGTCGAGACTGACTCGTCCGTTGCAGGGAATCCCAATGCCGATCAAGAAACATTCACGCCGTTGATTCGGTTGAATGTGAGCCACAACCGTGCCACGTTTGGGGACTTCAAGCTCCTCGCGTTCGCGCTTAAGCGCCTCGCGATGCTGTCGGGCTTCGAAGTGCGCGTCAAGTACTCGTCCAAGCGCAATAAGCGTTGGGAGTGTCGCGTGAAAGGTCGCATGTCGTTGTTCTGGCTCAGTTCAACCATGCCATCGTAGACTGCCCGTTCTTGATCAGTGGATACCGCAACAAGGACAACAAGGTGCACGTCACGGACATCGAGCTTATGCACAACCACTCGCTGAATCACCCGCTGTACCCATCAGCCCCCGCGGCCACCGACGCTTCGAACGACGAAGATGGCCCGAAACCGGCGGAAAAAGTGGCGCGTAACACGACGCTGTCGATTGAACTCGTCCTCGCGAGCATCTTCGACTCGGAGACCGGCCAGGACGTGATGTCCAAGGATCCCGAGGAGATGCGGCTCAAGTACATTCAGTCGATGCTGTACCAACAGTACGGCGCGACCATCTCGACGTCGATGGCGTCGCGGGCCAAGAAGAAGTTTGTCGATATGTTTTATGAGCCGTCCATTTCGAGCTACCAGCTCCTGCGGCCGTACTTGGAGAAGTGCGTCGCGACGAATCCTGGCTCATTCTACATCATCGACCACATTCCAAACGCCACGTCAGGTACAGCCTTCAATCCTTCGTCCCTGTCCGTGCAGCTTGTTGAATGTGTGGAGCGAAGGCGGCGCATTCGAGTACGGACGGTGCTTGCTTGGTGTTGGCCCTGCTTTCCGCATGCTGCCCGACGCTGCGCCCCTCATCGTCCTCGAAGCGGCTCCCATGAACTCGGTAAGATGTCCCACGAGTGGATGATTCGTCCTGGACACGTGCCGCAGGACATGAACAAGGTGGGGCACCTCCTCGTTGCCAGCACCCGCGACTACAATAACGACCCCATCTACCTCGCACTGGCCCACGTCCCTGCCACCGACGACGTCAACTGGGCGTGGTTCCTCCAGCATCTCAAAGACAACAGCGTTCCCCTCTCCAAGCACACGACCTTCCTCACCGATGGCTCGATGGGTACTCCCATATGCAACATTTGAAGCGCCATGATGTGTCGGCTGGGTAGCTATATCGCAAGCTCTGCTCCAAGTTTTTCCATACCAACCGCACCGATACGCGATTTTGCAGCTGCTTCAGATGGTGTGCCAAATGAGTGGCCAAGCGCGCCTCACGCCGGAAGAAGAGCATCTCGTGCTGCAGATGGCCAACAGCATCAACATGGTACACCCCCGTGCCATCGACAGAGATCTCATGTGGGATTAGGATCGATACATGGAGTCGTTCTCGATGCTGTGGTCGCTCAACAAAGGTAGTCCTCCCAACTCACGAAGGTGAATGGACCTCGCTTCCTCTTGGATAGATTTGTGTCGGTGCTTGGAAGGCATCCCCAAGGAGCACTGGGTCGTGGCTGCCATGATCGAGCGAGGGTGGCCGACGCATCGAGATATTTCTCTGCGCCATTGCGTCGGGGACTTTGTCAAGTCGACCTTGGGCAGCCTCCTGTGCAGCTGCAACCTCGTCCCGTGCTTCTACCTCGTCCTCCTATCGCTCCAACGCGCGGCAGTCAGTCGGTTTAATGCGATCGCACTCCACAGCGACATGATTCTCTTGCCGTACCAGCAAACCGTGCTCAACCAACGCTTGTCCGAAAGCGCTCGGTTCGAAATTGTCGAATGCCGGCCCCAAGAAGTGTACTTTGCCCATGTCGCGACGACTTCAAATGCCCACCACAAGGCGTACAAGATCGTAAACGTCCGAGACAACACGTGCACGTGCGGCGACTGGCAGCAATTCCACTTGCCCTGTGCGCACGGCCTCGCTGTCTTTGCCGCCCTCAACCGAAACGTTTGGGAATGCATCCATGACCAGTACTTTGTGCGAAAGCACAAGATGCTCTACTCGTTCTCGAGGTACTGCCCCACCTCGTGATGTCGGCATTCGATCCATTCATATCTCTGGTTCACGTGACAGAAGTGCCCCCATCGTGCCCCCGTCTCCAGTCGACCTGACCCCCGACCACACGATGAGCGCACCCGCGGCGGTCCTCGAGATTATTCGACATCGCGAAGCGGCCCAGGCGAGTATAGCTTCAGATGGGTACGACTGTGCCAGCGCAATACGTTTTCATCACGATATACGACCTAGGACGGGCAAAAACAAGCCTGGCCCACGTCCCAAGAAGCGCAAGGAGGTCAGCAGCGCGCCCCACACCGCGGTCGTGGGACTCGTTGTCTAGTTACTTGAGCACAGTCGCACCAAAAGCCTTGGCATACGCCATGCCGGCCGCATCTTTGATCTTTTCGGACGCCATTGCGGCCGACGCCACGACCTTTTCCGCTCCCGGCCGCATCTTTTCTCCGATCGCGTCGGTCGTTTTTTGAGTCTTTGTCAATAAATCTCGCTTCTGAAGGTCGTCTTTGATATCGGCGACGCGGTCGCCGAGTTTGTAAATCGAAAAATCCACTGAATCGCACACAGCCATGTCAGGTTGCATGCCCAACCACAGCAATCAAGAAAACGTACATGAGGCAGAGCGGATCGAGCGGTCACCGTCGTAGGCCGCCACCTGGTCTCACTTGAGTTGAATCGATGAAGCCTTTACTCACCTGAAGGTCGTCCATTTCGACGCTCTCGCCAACGCGCTCCGTGTCCAACGGTACGTGGTCGGCCGTGAACCGGTAAAACACATTCGTCGACACGCGGTAGATCTCGTTCCCAATGACGACGCGATCTCCGCGCTTGATGCGGTGCGACACATTCGACGATGTCTCGGCATACTTGCTACCTACAATGTGCTCCACGTGACAAACTAGCCATTTGCCGTCTGGGGGACCTTGTGCCAGCGACACCAAACAGTCGGGAACGACCGTCGGCGTCGCGTATGCAGACTCCTTCGCACGCGCTGCCGTCGTCTTCAAAGAGAACGGCGACACGTCTGCCAGCATGTATTCTTCGCCGCAAATGACCTGCCACCATTCCATGCATGACTCGACAAACCATCTTGGCGACAATTTGTACCAACACATCGCCACGGTGCACTTTATCCGTCATGTCTCGGTCCACTTTGCACTCGGTCGACCCTCGCTCGAAAGCGACCACGTGACCAAGATCCGTGTCGGCCAAGCGAAGAGATGGTCCTTCGTATCTACATCCAGCCACGACGCTCAATTCACGCCACGCCTTGCTTGGTACCGTCGATCGAGGGCGATGCAGTCGCGCGCGTACAAATCCGTTGGGTTTGGACTCACAACGAACGACTGATTCGCAACAACGATCTAAAGAAAATTGCGTCAATGGACCCAAGGCCGATATGCTCCTCCCACCTGGTCGCCTTTCTTCAGCTGACCGCGCAGATCTCCGTCTGTGAACAACACGTTTGATCCTTTCACGAGGCAGACGAAGCGGCCGACGGGAACCTGCCAAAGACATCCATGAGCCCATTGAATGAGCTGCGTTGTCCAAGACCTTGTACGCTCCGGCTCGATGCGCAGCGGCCGCCGCCTTTTCTGTCGCCTTGACGTATCGATTTCCAACGTAGAAAACGACAGTCCCGGCTACACACGTGTGAGTCTCACGCTCCGTGGAATCGTGCCGCCAAACCAGGACAGTCTTGTTCCAGCTTGGACGCAAGCGGCAGCACTCGGTTGTTTTCCTGCCCAGAAAACGTCACTTAAAACGATTGCAACCTTTGAGATTCGACCTACAGCGTCGTGGTCGTCTGAGATAGCGTATGTTTGCGATCCGAGTTTGATGGTGTCGCCTGCTTTGAGAATCCGCGCTCCATCTTGGTACAGTGAGATGCGCCCTGCAGCATTTAAACGTCAACGACACCATTCAAAACGGAATCGCACCGTTGACGACGTCGGGGCCAGTGTTGGCTTTGTCGAGCGGCAAACTTGACGCTGTCAGGCGTTTGAGTGGATTGCTCGAGATTTGATGCACGGTCGAGTCGATTTTCTATCGCTGGTGGGTATCGTTTCACAAACGAGTGCATCTCGTACCACAAAGTCGCCGCGACTGACCAGCGCCAGCAAACTCTTGGACGTGTCCACTACAGCGTCGCCGTTCTTGAGGGTCACCAGGCATTCGTCCACAACGACCGGCGTCTGGGGAACATATATCGGGACGTTCTCAACCGAGTCGCCTTGGCGAGATGGCGAGACCACCGATGGACTGTGAGCGATCTGGTAGCGCTCTCCACCGATGATCACGTCTGTGCCAGGCGGCAACGTGGGCGAGGTCATGAGGAACTTGACCTGCGTCGTGTGCTGGTCCAGCGACACCATGCAGTTGGGGACCTACAGGGGGGTTCAACTGCGAATCTAACGTGGATGGATGGTCATACTCGAATGCAGACTTCCGTGTCATTGGCGCGGTAGATGGGGCGCGCTTCGGCCTAGTTCCATCCCATCAGGTTCCGATGGTTGGAAGGTCCACACCGAGCTTGTCTTGGTCCGAGGGTGGTTCAGCGGTAGTTGAGTCGCATGGAATCGCTTGGCTGGATTGTTCGACACTTTAAACGCTTCGCCGTCAATCATCTGCAAGAAACGCATGAGGTTTCGAGGCAGCGGTTCGACCAGAGCCAACTCACGATGGCATCGCCTCGATTGAGAACGTCCACCAACGACGTGGACGTTTCTGCGTAGCTCGAGTCGTGGTGCAGCGTCACAACGCAGCCGGGAACCTCGTGGAGCCCGTATAACACTTCTTCCAATGTTCCTGTGACTGCTGCCTCCGTCAATCGAAGTTCTAACGTCGTCATTCCCATCAGGGCCCTACAAAAAAGCAGGACAGCACAACTACCTTTCGCCCCCTTCTTTGCCTCTTGAACTAACGTTCCGATCGGTGTTTCGTACACACGCACGCGTTCTTCGTACGATTTGGCAGAGGCAGCGAGGTCCGATGCCGCCTGGACCCCGAGACCGACCATTCCAACGATACCCTTTCCAACAGACCCCGCGGCGCTGTATACATCGTCCATACTCGTCGGTACGGATACCCTGGGCATATTCAAAGGAGTGTTCCGCTTGACTGAGGTCATCGTGCATGTGTCCGTGTCGTTCACGCCAGCATTCACGCCACGCGGCGTCTTGAGCGACACGACCGTCGCCGTGAACATATCGTGCGGATTTGGGCTTACGATGAAGCTGCGTCCGTTTGGAAGAGTGAGAATATCACCTCGATCGACAACGTCGCGGATGTCCGTGGTCGTGCGAAGGAAACTCTCTCCTTTTCGGTGTTCTGCTTCAAGGGGGATGGTCGTGCCGCTCACCATGCGCACTGTCGCCGTAGTCTTGTCCTTGACCAAGCTCCCCAGAGACCGGACTCCTTGGGTCCAATATGACAGAGCGGACGAACCCTTCTCGCTCGCCATGGCAACGGCAAGAACGGAAGTGATGAAGGTGCAGGGATTCCTTGAGTCTTTCAGCCAATCAAAACGTTAATCGAATAAATAACGCATTCCGATTGGGAGATTACGACCTAGCTCCACCCTCGTGCAGTCATCGACAGCACATTCCACCAACAGCACATGCAGCCTCCGCTCCGTCAACGTGCGGCAGTACGAGAAGAATGTGGCGGGAACGACGAGCTCATTAAGAGCTAGACTATGGCGATAGATGCCATACACTCTCCTCGCTTTAATGTCCGTGATGCAAATGATGCCAGAGACTCCACAGTCAAGAAATCTTGGCGGTGTTGTGCACCGCCAACGGCTTGTCCGAGTTGTGGACATCGTTGAGCGACCACGCCGTGCTGCAGAGCTGGTATGCAGCCATTGAATAAAGAAGGAATGATGTGCGTCTGTCGGCGAGAGGAAGTGCCTTCCATCGGAGCAGAACGTGCTCGACCAGGCATCGAACAACACTCGGCAGCGTTTACCCACACCAGAACGCTGTTCGACGTCGAGTACTCGCACGGGTACTCCTATATTATGGCCGAAAAGACGTCGTTGGAGGCGTACATACCGACCTGAAAGTGCGCTGAATTTGACAGATTGCAGTGAGAATATTGGTCAGCCGCTCATGGAGCAGCCCATGTCGATGGACCCAAACGGCCCGACAGTGTTCTTGAGTAGAGCCAATCTTGGCCTGAGTTGCTGGACCGGATCAAGCTGGTGTCGACATCAGGGGAGGACCCATTGAGGCCGACGAGAAAGTTGAGGGCAAAGCACCGTAGAGGTTGACCGACGTTTGAGTGTTGAGTTGGCGCTCTTGCGACCCAAAGGGAAGGCAAACCCGAGCGAACTTGGGAACGGAGAAGCCTCAAGATCCCGAGGGACTCGACGTTTTGCCACTGCGTCTACTTCGTCATCACGTTGTGGAAATGCCAACACGCTCCTTCGGCTTCAATCGCGACTGGGGCGTTGTTAGCATTTGATGCGACCCACGTAGCGAGAAAAGTCTCTATGTGATAGCACGCCCATTCGAAGCTCATCGCCCCAACAACCCCTCAAAACATCCCAGTCGGCATTCCGCACCTTCGATTCCATGTACACAGCTCCTTGTGTTTGCTCCAAGGACAAAGTAAAGCTCCAAGGCGAAGACATGGGATCATCTCCCACAATGCTCTAATAATGGCTAGATTTCGTGCTGGAATACTCGAGGAGAACAGCGGGGATGCCGCGATAGTCGTGATCGTCATTGTGTGCGGTGGACACCATTTCTTTTTCTCCATGTTCGTCCAAACGAATGGCCAGGAACGCGGAACGGCGTAGCAGGCGCTGACTGAACCAGTTGGGTCTCTGTCAAACGAGACCGAGAACGTATTGTTGGCGAGCGTCGTTAGAAGGTGGAATGGATGGTTGCTCGCCACTGACAGCCAGACTCGACCTGAGCGAGAAGTGGGGCGGCTGGATCTGGACTCCAAGACCCGAGTGCATGCTGTGACAGGCGTCCCAGTCCTTGATCTCGATCACGACGTCCCCAAATGGAAGCGATTCCGTCATGATGGTCACTACAAAGTCAAACTAGTATCGTGTTACGGAAAGAATGCACCAGAAGCCCCAGTCACGCGGCGCTCCACAACTGACTCGAGATAAGTCCCCGCACGTGCCAGCAAGTATGCAACGAGCGAGATGGATGACACTGCGGGTCGCCGTCAACCGAGCAATTGCAACAGTCATGCTGGAATCGCCGTGAGGGCGTGAGGAAATTTAGCGATGTTTTCCTTTGAGATGGGGCTCCATCAAACATGATGCATTCGTGGGTGTCTGGGGTTTCGATTACACACAATCGTGTGGTATTGCCGCAGCGTGCTGTCTCGCATAGGCCTTGAGTTGGACTGCAAACCTGACGACAAGAAGATGGATCCATCGATGCCAAAAGTTGCAATGGCTACCCATGATTTGGTCGTGCCTGCGGTCTGACTTGTCGGACGAGTTCGAGAGCTGCCTCAAACGACATGTGTCGACCTGCAATGAGGTACGCTACAGAACACATCGGTCTTCGTCGTCCTCACGAAAACGTACCCATCACGAGGGTGACGGATCTTGACTGGCCTGCAAAACAATGGACCAAGACCTTGCCACCATCTTTGAGTCCACTGCGGCATTGTCAAGGCAATTGCGCATGTCTCGAAGTGTAGACTACCCAGTAATGAAGGCATTCGACTCTTCAAAGAAGTAGCTGATTCGAGCTGACGAGACGTCACGGATGCTCACGCGATAGTACTCGAAGCGTCCATGGGACTCGAACGTAAACGCGACAGTTTCCGACGCAACCAAGATGTGCGTGATGCTCTACATGGGATTGTTTCTCGATCAAGCAAGAAGTCGATGGTACCAGTGCACACAACGCGTCCAAGTTAGCTCCTGCTCCGACCGAGCCGACGAACAAGCCAGGCAGGACTTGAGCCTAGATCGCCGATCACTTCTTCACAAGTCTATCGTCGCGATACTGGTTGGTTATCGTGTTGAAGGTACTTCTGGGTAAGCATTCCTTGCCAGAACTTGCGGAATGCACCTGTCAAAAATCTGCTCACTCGCGGGAAAACAGGATCCTCCTACCTTTCATCGGCTTCTTTGCATTCTGTCTGGAGACGTCTAAATTATATGTAAGATGCAATAACGCCTCGCCACCACACACCTGCTCGCTCGGAATCGTCCGCAAGGGCTCCTTCCTCGACCCTTTCCTCGTGGGTCGATAACATTGTTCTTTGGATAATTTTATGTTGTCCAGAAAAGTCAATCGGAATGGCGGGGTTTCGAGGTTTCGGTGTTTCGAGGTTGGTGTGGCTCATGCCAACCACCACTTGAGATGATGATGGCGTTTCGTTGCGACGCTTACGTTGTCCAGGGACTGCAGGACAGTTTAGCTTGCCATCTTCCCACTGCAGATGATCTTCATCCGGCGACCCGCGGCGCAGCCCGGCAGCAGAGCCTTTTTCCACGGTTGGAGGCACTGCGTATGGTTTCTATGGCACACCATCTTGGCAATGACGTTTCCATCGCAGAATCTGTGCAATTCATAACGTGCACATTTACCCTGTACCAATATCCTGAACGCAACAAGACTGCGATTTTTTACCTCTTTGTCAGTCGAATGAAGTCTGTGGCAGCTTGAATGACCTTGCCTTGTGGTGGTCGTGGCACGATCCTGTTGTATTCAATTCGCAATGATCGGAAGAAGTGCTGAAGACGATCGGCGACATCAGCTGCAAGACGACATTGTTATTTTGAAGGCAAACTTGAAGGCGAGGTCAGCTGTGGTTCCGCCAACCTGGCACAGCAATCTGGTGTTCAAAGCAGTCTCTTCGATGCTGCGGTAGGTCCACAAAGTCAAGTTGCGGCTCAGGTGGTGGTTACAGAGGAAGAGCTTCATGTGTCCTTGGTGACACCTCGAGAGTGGACACGATGATGACAGAATTTCAGCGCGAGCGGTTATGCAGGTCGGATTCGGATGTCTAGTCATCGACGTCGTGGTTGGAAATTGGCACATGACTGGTCAGTCTTCGTGTTGATGAAAGGTTACTTCTGTGCGAGGAGGACCACGTTTCTCGCCAACGACGGCATTCGTCCGTCTTGGCCCACAAAGATAAGTAGATTCGTGTTCTGGAGGACGCACGAATGATAGAACTGCCTAGGGTTGATGCCTGGCGCCATTTCAGGCAGTGCATGCCAGGGATGGATGCGCGGCGCGTAGTCTCTTTGAGAACTATTAAATGGCGAGTTGGCCGTGTTGGTCCGCGAGGATTTGTGATGAAGTTGACGACGGCGCTCTCGCCAGTGCCGCTTGGCTCCACGACCGCGACAAGGAAGCAGATTCTTGCGTCCACCGAAAACTTGCCGTAGACGGCAATGGCGCGAGAGCGTTCTCGGTCGGAGATGTGTTGGAAAGAAACGAATGTAACAGAGCCAAGAGCTCGTAGTCGCAGTTCAAAATCGCAACAATCTATCGTCGGTAATGCGACTGAATCTGGTCATTGCAACTACTCCAGTTGAGTGTCGTGCAGTGCAGCCCATGCTGAAGCCACGAAAGGCATAAGAGGTCCATCTGGTCAACTCCCAAGATGCTGTAGTCCAGCCATCCACTCTTACCATGGTCATAAGGAAAGGTCCTCGTGCAGAGCACCACGTCGACCAATGCTGGGTAATCTGTTGAGGATACTCGATTTCAACGACGTGCATTTGAGAGGCTTGACTTGAGGAATGAGACCTGGTATCTACCACAGCTAGTACTCCTCACGGCGACCTTTGAGTGGACATGACATGGCTCTCCGTAAACATATCGTTCGGGTGAATTTTGCTAGTTTTGTTCCATACGACGAGGGACGCACGAGGAGTTCCCGGGGTGCAGGTGCTGGGAGTTGCGGGAGTGCAGAATTTTGTGCTCACTCCATTCATCCAACTGTGCGGCATTGAAAACTAGGATGCTGCTCTTATGTATCTCACGTCGTGCTTGAGAGTTCGATGGTTCCTGACGACGTCATAGTTTCTCAGTGAACGCAATGTCGTCCAAACGAGGATGCCAGGGTTTCCTCGCTCTGACAGCCGCGGCGCGCTGCAAGAACCGAATCATCCGGATAATTTCTAGTAGCTACTATTTGGAATTCAAAATCTCCATCTATTCTTGTTAGATGAGTAATGGCAACATTTTCCAGAACTTGGACGCCCGGTTTCGGGGTAAAGCCAAACGCTGGGCCGTGGAAGTCTTTACGTGCAGCGCTGGGGCTAATTTAGTCAGTTGCGAATGAAAATGGCGAACCAGTTTTCTGTTCTTGCTCCATGCTTGATCAACTTGGCGTTTTCCAGCATTTCCCGCATTACAATTACCCGGGGAAATCGCTTGAACTTACAAAACATTCCAACAAGTTCTGGTGATGGGACTCCAAGAATTATTACTCGATACTGCACGACACTTGAACCAGGATGGCAACAACACAGGCCGTCAAATTATTGACCGTCGTTGTCGTCTTCGGCAGGCTTGTCGCCACCTTCATGGTGTTCGTCCTGAGCAGGCTCCATTTCGTGTTCGTGGACAGGCTCCTTGTCGTCTCCATGGGCAGGCTCCTTTTCGTCTTGATGATGTCCGTCGTCATGCGCAGCTTCGTCGTGCTCCTTGTCTTCACTCGAAGGAGGCGCAGCAGCAACGTCAGCACCCTTGGGCGCAGCAGTAGTGTTGCTGGGTGTTTCAACCGTAGCGGCTGATTGTTCGGGCTCCGAATGAGCACCGACCAA
Organism: Aphanomyces invadans; assembly: GCF_000520115.1. NCBI lineage: Eukaryota > Oomycota > Saprolegniomycetes > Saprolegniales > Verrucalvaceae > Aphanomyces > Aphanomyces invadans. The sequence goes on from NW_008580157.1 coordinate 1,147,655, forward strand.
TCGTGCAGCACCGTGGTACACATACGAACCCGCGCTTGAAACTCCTTGCCAGGTGCACGAGCCAGCTTGACCAAGCTTGCACAGCGTCCATGAGAGGCCGCTCTCGGGGGTGCAGTCTTTGTTGCAGTCCGCGGCTAGGAGCATGCGAGGTTCGCGGAACGAGGACGCCTGGCACTCCAACGTGGCAATAGCAGCAAGCGCGAAGATTGTTGCGGCCTTCATGATGCGAATTGTACAATGGACGATGGGCTTCTTCTGCAGCGAAAGGTCGGATATGCCACACTGCCTCGTTGAATGGTTACGTGCAACCTTTCAAGATACATCTGGGTCAATAAAGTACGTCTCGCACTTAGGACGAAATTCCCGCCATTGTTGATCACCAAGGAGTATTGCGCGATGTCCGGCATCTCGGAAGACGACTTCGACCTCGAGAGCGACGAGGACTTTGAGCCGGCGTCCCCACCGCCTCCAATTAAAAACGTCACGCGGACTCCTGCTTCCAAGAAGCGCTTGAAAAAGGATGAGAGTGACGAGTATGACTCAGAGGATAGTGAACTCGAACCAGTGAAAAAGACTCCAAAAGCAACCCCAAAGTCGACACCCAAGGTGAAAGCACAGGTTGAGTCACCCAAGAAAGTAGAGAGCAAAGTCAAGGAAGCCAAAGCCAAGGACATTAAACCAAAGGAGATGGCGAACTCGACTGCCGGCAAGGATGACAAGCCGAAAGAGATCTTAAACCAGACCCAAGCAAGCGAGGAAGTTGCCAAGTACATGCGTCAGGTGCCAAACCAACCTACCCATGCACGTTCTACTCACGCGATTCTATTTCGATAGACGAATCGTCCGTACAGTGTGCTCAACGTGTTTGAAAATCTGCATCGGCGAATTGGGAAGACGATGCTGCAGAAGATCTTGGACGTCCTGGTGGAAAAGTAGGGCAGTCAGTGGCCTTTTTCGTGTGTACATGTTCTAACACTCTTTCGCAGGGGAGAAATCAATGTCAAAACGTATGGGAAAAGTCAGATTTACTACTACAACCAGGTACTGGATCGCGTGAATCGATGTTGTTTACATTCGAGTGTAGGCAAAACTTCCCCGCCCATCGCCCGAGGCGTTGGCCCACATAGAAGACCAAATAACGGTTGGGCTATTCACCGTGCATGTGCCTCAAGCTAATGGGTACGAGTCAGGCCGCGTCAGACGAAGTCGCTTCGCTAGAAAAAGAGCTCAAAGACCACGAAGCCATCCTGCATGGCCTCAATTCGCAATTGTCGGACGCTGAGCTGAGCGTCACGCTCGAGTCGCTGGAAGCACAGGTATGGTGCTGAGATGCGCACGCGGCGAATGAGTGCACTTGTGTTGTTAGAACGCGACGCTTCAAGCAAAGCTGCAAGAAATGGACAAGAGGCCATCTGTCGTGGTCGACCCAGGGGCCAAAGCAGCTCTGACCAAATCCTTTACAAAGTACCGGGTACTGTGTACGACGCTCCGTTTGGCAAGCAATAAAGCTGGGAATGGGCTGTCTAGACGGAGTGGGTCAAGCGTAAGCGCATCGTCATGGATGCTATTGATCAAATTGCCGATGGCATGGAGAAGAAGCGCAAAGACGTATTGGTTCGAAGCGGATTCTTCCTGCGTGCGATCTCAATGCTTCGATAGGACTTATGCGGCGTCGAGACGGACGAGAGTGTTGGAATCAAGGAGATTCCAGTTCTCCATTAGGAAGGATGAAGCATTGAAACTGTAAAGAGCTTTTTTCAGTTTCACATCGCTCGATGGCCCGTCGAGTATGGTGGGCGGCCCTCTTGGGCCTACTCGGGGTCCATGGCGCCTGCCCCGGCTACAACAGTATGCTATTCGTACATCCTCCTTCGTTCCTTCACCCTTCCGCAGCAACAAACTGCAATGGCCATGGAACTTGCACCCCACGCAACCAGTAGGGTTACCCTCCTCATGGATGCCACGAATGCCGCGAGCCTCATGGTCACGTAGGTGCATGTGCGCAACGGGATGGACGGGGGCCGACTGCAGCTGGCGTACATGCCCAACAGCATTTCCCTGGGTGGATACGCCGTCGGCCACGGACGTCACTCGCGCCACCCGACGAGAATGTAGCAACATGGTATCCTGCTCGTTTGGATGGCGCGTCTGACAAGAGGCAGGGTATATGCAATCGTGAAACAGGGCAGTGCAAGTGTCGACCTGGGTTTGGAGGAGTCGCTTGCGACCGCCAACTTTGTGCAAACGATTGCAGTGGCCACGGCCAGTGTCAATCCCTGCAAGCGGCGGCCTTGAACAACGGAGTGACGTATTCTTTATGGGATGCCACACGCATCTTCGGTTCGTTCCCTTTGGCTAGCTTTGGTGCTTTACCACAATCTGCAGGGTGCATTTGTGACAACGGGTATACTGGCTACGACTGCTCTGAGCGCGCTTGTCCTTTCGGTGGCGATCCCCACACCACTCGCCTGGAAGTACAAGCTGTGTCCTGCTCATGTGCCACATGCACTGATGTGTTTACCATTTCCCTGGGAAGTACGTGGAATAGCTGGGAGAGAGAGAATTGTTCAAGAGGATAATTGCATAGGCCAAACCACGGCTCCTATCGCTGCCACGGACAACGCAGCAGCTCTTGAAGCAGCGTTGAACGCTATCACTACAGGGGTGACTGTCGTGCTGGACGGAGGCAGCGCAGTCTGCGGCAACTCCGGCGTGTCTTCCAAGATTTCATTTCTCAACTACGATGGAGTCGTCCTTCCATTCACTGTCACCACTTCCAGCAATGACTTGGTTTTGACGGTCGAACATGGTGTGGCTGTCATGAAAGTCAGCCTCATTGGATGATGGTGTAGGAGGCACGGCAGCTGCATATGGCACTAGGTTCCCCACCGTGTCGGCAAACAAACAAGTGGGTCGACACTACCCTTCGACGTATGTGACGCTAGTCGTGTAGTCGCTCGAGTGTTCTGGGCGGGGCAAGTGCATTCACACCACCGGAGTTTGCTCGTGCGAAGCGACTTACACATCAAGCAACGGTACAAAGTGTTAAAATTGGCCGTCAAGTCACATTGTTGGGAGCTGTAGGTTTGGCGAGTGAAGGCACAGTTGGTGACTGCGGGTATCGAACGTCGACGGCAACCCCTGTCTGTCCAGGTTCGACTGTTCCGAATTGTCGTGGGCCAAGCGAGAGACCGTAGCTGGGATCTACACCAACGACTTTTTGTTGGCGCAAAGCACGGTCAAGTGCAGTGGTCATGGGTCTTGCTCTGGAGCTCCGTCTTACCAATGCAGTTGCAACGATGGATGGGCTGGCTTTGACTGCTCCCTTCGACGTTGCCCTCAAGGGAGGGCCTGGTTTAGCCCGCCGACTGTCCCGGACACCGCACACGACACCCTCGTGGAGTGCTCCAACGTGGTCCGTCGGTCCGAACGCTAGCTGTGCTCCTGACTGCGTAGCGGTAGGGTCTCTGCGATCGCACGATTGGCATGTGTCGGTGCAACTCGCTGTTTGAAGGGCGGGCATGCGAACGACGTAATCATTCTAGTCACGAGAACCTCAATAGCTCATCCCATCCACAGTGGCGTGTCCAAACCAATGCTCTCATCGGGGCAAGTGCAAATCCCTTCGTCAACTCGCGTCGCTGCAAGAGGCAAACGGCGTCGCGACGGCGGGATTTGTTTACGGAACAGGCTTCAACGCGATGGCGACCTGGGACGCCGACACCATTCAAGGCTGCCATTGCGACAAGGTCTCTGCCTTCGGTTCAAGCAATTTGACTGAGTTCGATGCAGACATTGATGCTCTTCGGCGAAGCTCCTCGATATACGGCGTATGACTGCTCCAGCAGTAAGGAACCGTTGCGGGATGCTGCGGGCGCCTCCACCGATGGGTGTTTTAGCTCCATGTCCATCTGGGGACGACCCGTGGACTCTGAACCAAGCAAATGAAGTCCAAGAGATCGTTTGCACTGCAGACGGTGGAGCGATCGCTTTGTCATTCCGTGATTATACCACCAAGATGCTGCCATTCAATGCAGTCGCCGCTCAAGTGCGCAATGCGCTCGAGTCCCTTCCGACGTAAATGCCTCTCGCATTCCCGTGCCTGACCTCGACCCATTTAGGATTGGCCGAGTGCAAGTGACCATGGCGAGTGGAGCCCTGTGCTCATTGGCCTCGTCGAGTACGTTGTGCTGTTGGAATGGGTTTCGTCTTAAGCAGCTATTAGGAACGACGGTGTCGTTCGTGACGAATTCAGGAGCATTGCCCTCTCTAGTTGTCGATGGTTCAAGGCTCACGTCGTCAGGGGCGGGAGTCATGGTGTTTGTTGTTCGTTCTAAACCTGGCACGACAGAAGATATCGAGTGCAATGGCCGTGGATCCTGCGGTGAGTTCCAATTCCCTAAATCATGAAGGTATAGATTCGGGGGGATGGTGTAGAACCTTCGACGGGACAGTGTCGCTGTGTCTTGAACTTTGCCACAAGCGATGGACAGGGCGGTCCCGGAATTCTCGCTGACTGCGGGTACACGGATTTGTTCATGAACCAAGGAGAGATGTAATCACAGAGTTGTCATTCCCTACTTCGTCCGAATTGCCGCTTCCTCTTCTGTTTCCATCCAAACGCCGTCGGAATCCGTTCCATCACCTGAACGACCGAATCCTATCGATTCGAGATGCTGTCTCGACATCGACTGCTGTACGCTGGATTGGAATGGGAGAGCCATCCAAGCAAACTTTCGTCCCGACTACTTGCACCTCTCATCAACCCGGCCACCATCAAGAAGACGTCATTCTCCTGCCAAGCGACGTGAATTCATCCGTCGGAGCATGTCCACGTCGTCGAACAAACTTTGACGGACGCGACGACAACCCCAGTCCCAACTTAGTATTACTATATCACCTCCTACCAGATGCACAGCACGATCCGGATGATTTATCCGGTGAATCTTGGCAGGCACGTTGGGTGTCTCACAAGTGTCCCATGCAAGGAGGGTGTGTGAAGAGTCCGTCGGACGGAGTGGGGGCATGCAGACGGGCGCTTGATGCAGGAAGGAGGGGCCTTGGCGATGCACGAACGTATTCCATGCACACCAGAGGCCAACGAACTGGGGACGTTGCAATCGGCGCCATGAAGAAGGGAATACGTTGGAATCGTGTTGTACAGTGTCATCCATGCGACATGACTTGAGATGGTATACAAACGCAAAGTATAAACTACGATTCTACTGATGGGATCGTGATGAGTGCCCAAGTGGCACATCTGGACCGCCCGACCAACCTATATGATGCGGCCTAGCAAGGCCACGCTCCTTCTGCTCCTCGCACAGGAGTGTATACGCGCCTCGTCCATGAAGGAACCCGTGTTTGGCACAGTCAATGGCACCAGAGTCCCTCGAGGTGTCGGTGTCCCAACACTCACGACGGACTGCGATGATGTGTTGTTCCCGCCCCGCATCGACAAGAATAGACAGTCAACGCAGCACGCCAAGATGTGCATTTGGATGCCCGACAGATCTTGCATAGCTGCCATGGACCAATACTACCTTCCAGGAGCTCGACCGACCCCGAGTGGCACCTTTCCTTCGTATTCGTTTGATGGATCCCTCGTCAACATTACGTCCGTCGACGTGCTCGAATCGCTTCCGGTGGACTCGTCCATCATGTTCGTTCCGTGTTTCATGCGATCGAGTCACGGATTACTCTAGCTACCTCACACATCTCGGCATCTCTCGCCTTGGCAACGTCTTGGACATCGACCCATTCGACGTTGACGAGACCCAGCTTCCAATTCTCGATCTGTATGCCCCACCTTTCTACATCGCGCCATGCTCACGCCTGGTTTAGGATCCTCCACAACAACAACATTTCATCGATTCAGAGCATCACGTTTCCCCATCAACTTCGGAATCTGTACGACCTCGTCAACTCGACCCTGCTCTCCTGACGTTTGGCAGGAGCTTGCACTCGAACAATATTCGCAACAACGCAGTTCATCTGGGTCAAACCATGTCGCTCAAGACACTCAACTTAAGCTTCAACCGCATCTCATCCCTGGCCAACTTGAGTCTCCCCCCGGCGTTAGAAACCTTGTACGACAAACGACGCGACGAGAGCTGATTGCTGTGGCTAGAAACTTGTCTGGCAATGCGCTGTCGATGGATCTCTCGTTCCCTTCGACCGCCCCACTCAAACGGATGTACGTGTTGACCTCGCCTGTCGAGCAGCCTCTACACCGCACGAGACAGGGACCTCTCGGCCAACAATATCTCTGACACAACCAAAGTGAAATGGCCGCCTCTTTTGACGACTCTGTGTGTGGTCCCTCGTCATCCCATTTCCCTGATGAGGTGTGTGGCAGGTACCTGGACGGCAACAACATTCAAGTCTTGTTCCTTCGCTTCACCCCGACCTTGCAGCACCTGTAAGACCGAATGGCTTATGGACCCCTCCTGGATCGACGTGTAGGTGCATCGGTCGCAACCCGCTGAAACGAATCACTGCCACCAAGAAAATGCTTGATCACTTTAAAACGTATGGACGCATCAACGACCCGGCCATGTGTCCATATGCAAATGCTTCGTATCCTCTTCTGGAGTGCTCTGGTCGGTCCTGCGACTCGGCGGGGTCCCTTCCCGTCTATATAGTGCTGGACACTGCTGCAGATGAATTGCTATTCCCCATCAAACAGGAAGATTCCCGTCTTGGGACGCTGTACATTTCGATTGTCGTGTTCTGTGCGGCCCTCGTCATCGCGTCCGTCGCCGTCTGGTTGGAGTGGAAGCGCAGGGTACGGTTGAATGAAGACCAAGTGTGGCACCGCGAAGGAACCCCCGGCAATCGCCCGACTCTGGTTGACAGCACCGAACTCTTTAACGACATTCGATTCGACCCGACCTTCATCCGTACGTGCACTGTCCCGTTCGATGGCTGAGCATGTGCATAGCGTTCCGCATCCCGTCGGCAGCAGTGTCGAGAGAGCGACTGCTTGCTCGCGGTGGCTACGGCGTTGTCTACCTGGGTACGTGGAAGCCAGACAAAGGGCCGGCCGTCCAAGTTGCAATGAAGCGGCTGCTCCCGGAGAAACTAGCCCACATTCACAACATCGAGGACTTTATGGACGAAATCCGGCTCAACAGTCGGCTGCAGCATCCCAATATCGTGGCTTTCTACGGCTACACGTGGACGAGTCTGCTTAACTTATCGATGGTGAACGAGTACATGTCTCACGGCGACCTGTGGACACTGCTGCAGCAAGACCGCCGGTCGCATGCCCTTCCGTGGAACATTGCGGCGCACTTCCGCTTGAATTGGTCCGTCGAATCGACCGCAGCGGATGTGGCACGACCGACGGATCCGTCGGCAGGCCTCTTGGATGTGTCTTGCCAAGTGTCCAAGGAGCGGCTCCTGCGGGATGTTGTGCTAGCGTTGGCGTACCTCCACAGTCAAGATATCATTCATCGGGATCTCAAGGCAAAGAACGTGATGCTCGGTCCTTCCTACAAGGCCAAGTTGACCGACTTTGGGACGTCGCGGTCTTGCACGAACGACGGTGACGAAACGATGACGGCCGAGATTGGAACGGTGGCGTGGATCGCGCCAGAGATTCTCAAGGGCGTGCGGTACTCTGCCAAGGCAGACATGTACTCGCTCGGGGTGCTGCTTTCTGAAATGGACACGCTGGAAGTGCCGTATTCGTCCGTCCGCCGTCGACAGTCCATCGACGACTCGTCCAAGGCCGTCGATGTCGCGAAAGCCCGCATCGCGATGCTTGTGGTCGCAGGTGAACTCAAGCCAGAGTTCACGCGATCATGTCCGCCCTGCATCTACCTCATTGCCCAGAGATGCTTGGCGTACAACCCAGACGACCGACCGTCCGCGGCCAAAGTCCTCGCCTGGCTCAACCAGCTTCGCCAGTCCAAGCCTACTTTGGAATAGCTCGTATTATTTATCAACACGCGCCGAGTGTCTCCGTGTGACAAGGGCATCATGACGAGTCGAAGAACGTCGGCATGGCGCTCTGAACCATCTTCATCGTCGAGTGGGAGACCTCCGAAAACATGCAACTCGAGTCCTCTTCCGTTTGAAAGAACGGGTGCAGCGTCAGCTCTTCTGCCGTTGCGCGGTCCCGAGGGTTCACCTACAGCTCGACAACTCACCAACCCATTTACATTCGAATTCGTACCTCGAAGCAGTGCACTAAAAACGCCCGAAATGCTGGAGACACTGTCTCGGGCATGGGTGGCTGGGTTGACATGGGCGCGTTCAAAATCGCCGTCCCAAACAGCATCTACGGCTACCCTTGTCGAGGCTAGAGTTGCGAGCGAAGGCCCACCTCGAGCGCCAGCAACCCCACGCTCCACACGTCGGCCTTGGTGCCCCACGCACTTGAACTTTGCTTGAGCTCAGGCGGCTACGTTTCGTGAGCGGTTGCACAGACACAAAGGCAACGCACGGGGAACTTTGCATAGAGAGTGTCGTTGAAATTGTGGGATCCAGCGTTCAATGCTCGAAGGGATGGGCCGACTGCGAACTCCTACTCGCGCAATCGTCAGTGCGACCATGTCAGTCGAGAGTGGTAAGGCACCCCCATCTTGACCAATCCCGCCGTGTCGATACGAGTTGACTCGCCTTCTCGCCGCTCGTTAGGATTCGACCAGGTCATGAGACATCATACCGTGAATCTCCCTGCAGCATTGATCAGTGTCTGCATTGTACAGCAGCTATACCGGTGTAGAACGCTATTTGCATGCAGAAACTGGAGGCCCTCGACGACTTGGACGATGTACCGCCGAATCGTTGGCTCGCTCATGCGGCCGAACGCACCCAGAATGGTCTGCATGTTCAGCAGCAGTGTTGGGTCCATGATACGTCCTTCTTATCCACGTACGCGTATGGAGGAAGCCTCGCTCCACTCTTGACAGACCCATAACGTCAAGTCGGACATGGTACTGCCGACGTATCGCAGCAGGTTTGGGTGGGCCAGCGTTGCGAGCAATGATATTTGAATGCGGAGGTCGTCGACCTACCTACGACGCTCAGTTCAAGGCAGCGACGGAAACACCCACAAGCTCGAGCATCTGCTGGTTCATCTCGAGGCGTTTGATGGTGATTGGCAATTGGCCGACGTCCCATGTTCCTCTGGAAGTGTGGAAGATGCCGTGGATTCCCACCGCCTTCTCTTCCCTGATGAACATCTTCCCAGGAGGCAGCACGAACCAAATGAATCGCATGTAATGGAACCGTCCATTTCTAACGAGAGCACGTCAAGCAACGCGACTGCATTGCGTCGTACGCATCAAAGTCAAATGCAGTAGCAACTCGGCGACATTCCTCCCTCGTGACAGGAACAGTCTTCTTGCCTGAGCCACTTCCCCCCATGCTTTCGACTATGGAGAAGATAGCGTCCAAAGGAACGTAGCCCATGTTGCTCTACGAGCGTGCTGTGAGCCCTGGTTCGTCAAGTCGGTCGGGGTGTACAAGGTCTAGCTTCTGAAATGCGTGCACGAGCCACGACTCGAGGCATTCCTGACGATCCACGAGCAAGTGGTGAAGTCGAAGCAGGATAATATTCCTACAAAATAACCGTTCCATATCCTCAGTGTCAAGAAGAGCACACTTACCGCAGCTTTCCCCGCGACGGCAGCCCCGACGGCCCTGTGCCCATCTCGGCGTCTTTCTGAAACGGTCGGAATCGAGAATGATGGTCGGCGAGATTTCGGAATCCAACGATAGAGTGGCGAAGGCTCGATGGAGGCCGCCATCAATACCAACCCGGGAGCGCTCGACGACTGGACGTCGTACATCTTCCCGTCCCCGTCTCGAGCATCGTCTGCATCCCCGATCCAAGTCACATGCTTGGAGTTCTACCAAGTCCCACACACCGCCACGACGTTGCTGCTCCAAGCCACTCCTGGAGCGTTCTCTGTTTACGATACCAGCACAATGGAAGCGGTAAACCTGACATCCATGTCATTGCTCAAGACAAATCCACCAAACTTCACGCGCAATATGCACAGATCGGACGAAAGCACTCCACGGAAGGCGACGCTGTGCGTATGGCGCGGTTCATCGACGCAGGTTGCAGTGACTTGGATGCCAGAATTGACACGTGCATGATGTAGGGAGTGGGCGCCTGCAAAATGTACTGCTCGTGACATTGAGGCTTAGCGTATACTCTCTGGAAGAGGAGCGGTATGATGCCTCTTGCTGATTCATGATGACCTCATTCGACTCTAGGATCCTCCACGACATTTCATTTCCTTCACCTGTTGCGGACATCCTTGACGTTCAAGTGAATACGTCGGTGGTAGCAGTCTTAACCCACCACACGGTCCGGCTGTTGAATCGCAGCGCCAACTACGCTGTCCTCCGTACGTCATCCAAATCACGACCTTGTTGATCTGTCCACATAGGAACGATTACAATTACATCGGATGCCATGGCGCTGGGGACGAGATGGCTGGCATATCCTTCTCTGCACACAGAAGCTGCTACAGTTGCAACTCCCACCAAGGACGACTATTCCCTCACCGACATTGCGCAGGGGGTCGCATCGGGGCTCTACTACCTGTCCAAGGTATGAAACCAAGCGATGCCTCCTCACGTTTTTTTTACATGTCCTTGCAGGTTGCACGAAGGGCTTCTGCCGACAGCGACACTGGACACATTGACGTCCAAGACTGCGTTTCCCAAGCACGTATTGCGTCCTTTGTCGCGCATGCATCGGCAATCACATCGCTCGCGTTCAATCCGTCCGGCATGCTGGTGATCTCGTCCTCTGACAAAGGCCAGACCCTCCACGTCCACCGTGTGCAAGACAATGCGCTCCTCTACCGACTGCACCGTGGCATCACCCACGCCCGGATCCGTCACATTACGACTTCCATGGACTCGAAGTGGATTGCTATCACAACCAGTCGAGGCACCACCCACATGTATCTCTTCACCTCCTCCCTCACAACGTCGTCAACCATGTTTGCTTTTGCGTAGCTATGCGATTCGTCCGGAGGGCGGAGCTATCGGCGGCCACACACACCACGCGGTAGATTTGAACAATACCACGCACTTGTCTGTCGCCAAAGCCAGCATTGCGGATGAGAACCAAGCAAAAGCTTTCCAGGTCGGCGCTTCGACTAGAGCACTCACGGAGACTCTGCAGCCCTTGGCGAGACTTCGGCACTCCACAGAGGATGGAGGCCTGGTCAGCTGCCAGTGGGATCGGCAGCTCCTTTTCGTCGCGTCGTGTGGGACTCTTAAGGCGCTCTCGGTCCAGCCCCGCAGCACATTAGTCGACGTTCCCAAGCCATGGCTGGTCCTGTCGCTTCATCTAGAGGTTGCCAAGCAGCGCGAGCTCGACCCTCACCAACCATCCCGTCGCCCTTACGCCCCGCAGCTCATCCAACATCCGACAAGCTCTGTCGAAATCGTGGTGCATCCCCAACTTGACTTGCCCATTTGGCTGCACCCTAAGGTTACCTTCCGCGCGCTGTCATGGGGGAAGCTCCGACTTCTCAACGTAAAGCGACTTGGGCCAGTTCCGTTGGCGACGGACGACGTCGTGTTGGAACAGCTCACGCAGGGAGTGTCGCCCGTGTTTGATGGGACTCCGTCTAAGGACGAACCGTTCGTGCCTCTCTTCGACCTCTCAGGTAGCATCCGTCTCGACACTTCCTGGCCATTCATTTTTGTTTGCAGCCTCCATCTCGCACGCTGTCTCGTCATCGTTGTCGATTCGCCCCGTGCAAGCCCACCCGCCGTCGAAATCCACTCAACCTGACGCTCCATCGACCCTCCAGGACGCGTACTTTTAGAAAAAGAACCATGATTTTGCCTCGTTAGTTGTTCTGCACAAACGCCAACACGAGCGCCGTGAGGATTTGGCCCGCCTCGCTCTTTCCCGCACCGACACCTGCAGGATGCTGTCCAGGGGCCGCCTCTGCCAAATGCAGATACGCCACTCGGTTCTTGAGCTCGGAGGCCACCTTGTACACGTAATGCTCGGCGTCCGAGACTGAGATACCGCAGTTGGTCATGGCGCTCACTGGCATGCCGCTGATGCTGTCCGTGTCTACTTCGAGACCCACTGGCTTGGAAGCTTCGGCACCGCCGATGAATGTGATTGCCTTGTCTACAGCTTGCGTGAAAGTAGTTTGTCGGCGGATGAAAATGTCTTGGTAGGAAGTGAACCCGGCGCCAGCCTGAGCCATTTGGTCCAACGCACTCTGGGCGTTCTTGACCTCGTGGAGCCCCAGAACAAAGTACGTGCTCAAGTATTTGGCCTCGTGGGCGTAGCTGAACCCGTTTCCACTGTGGCGGCCTTCCCGAAGGCGGAAATCGCAGTGCGGGTCCAGGTTGATGCAGTCCACACCACTGCCGCGACTTTGAGACAGCGCTTGAAGGATGGGGTAGGCGTTGTTGTGCCCTCCACCGATGACGATAGGAATGAGGTTTGCGTCAAACACTTGCTTTAGGACAGCACTCACTCTTTCGTCGATCATTTGGACGTACGCGCGAAGCTCCGCGAGCTGCGCTTCATCGCTTGCGCTCAAGGACGCTGCCTTGTTTTGTATGTCCGCCAAGTTGACTTCGCCGAGCAACAAGATCTCAGACCCCTTCACGAACCGATTCGCTTGAACATTCAAGAAGCGCCCCAAGAACGATTGAAAGCCAAGGGCGGCCCCACCGTTGCCAAAATTTGCGCGTGGCCCCACATCTTCAGGAACGCCAACGATGACGTACTTCACACCCTGGGCTTTGGCCTCATGAAGACCTTGGGGGAGAGGAAGTTCAGGGTGAATGAACCGAAGGGCCTGGCCCAGTCGCGTTTCGCCAGCCCGTTGGCTCTGCAAGCGCTGCAGGTCCGACGCCTGGAACGTTGTCACCATGAAGTTGCTCATTGCTCTCCTGAAGATGCTCTTCATGTGATATGAGGCATGTGAAATTCCCTTGTATAAATACTGAAACCAATCAACTGCTGTGCGTATCCGGCATCTTGAACAGTCAACCGGATAATACCCCTCAGTTTCCCTTATATAAGTGCTACAGTGGACGTGATACTTGCCGTATCCGGTTGAGCTGATGGTGCACAACTCCATTATCCAAACCACAGGGCACTATGTCGACGTCGTTGCCTCCGATCCTCGGCCTAGGCCACGCCCAGGACATTATCACGACTATGGAACAGGCTTTATGCAGTCAAAGCGACGTCCGAGCTGCAGGTGAAGCGACTCTGCAGCAATGTATGAAGATTCCTGGCTTCGCGCAGCTCTGTCTGCAGGTTCTCAACGAAGCGCAATTCCCATTGCAACCTCCAGTCCGCCTCATGGCAGCCTTGTCATTGAAGAACGCTGTATCCGCATCTTGGGTGGGACGTGGCTCGCGTCAGTATGTCATCTCTGCCGAGGAAAAGGACGAGATTCGACGGGGACTGCTGCGACACATGGAAGAATCGAATACTGCCATTGCAACGCAACTTGCGGTACATGATATCTTTATGATTGCATTCATCTAACTCGACACATACGACAGGTCACCGTCGCGCGTATCGCCCGGTCCGATTTCCCCAAAGAGTGGCCAGATCTCTTCTCCCTCCTCCGCGATAACATCCAACAAGGGTCCCATGTCCAACAGGTAGACCTTCCTCTCCTGCAACCCGTGTTCACATATCGTTCTAGACTCGTGCCTTGAGAGTCCTCAAGTCTGTGGTCAAGGAACTCGCGTCCCGGCGTCTGATGGCGCACCGCGTGATCTTCAATGAGATGAGCGTCGCCGTGACTCCGTTCCTTGCTGCCGTTTGGAAGGCCCAGGTGACGGAGCTGTCCTCCGGCAACCTCGACGTCGTCGACAACGTCCTAAGCACTACCAAAGTTCTCCATCACCTCGTCGTCCACGGCTTTAAAGTGCTCATGCCACTGGATGTCATTCCATTCATCTTTTCCAACTACTTCGAGACCTTTCGCGCCCTCACGTCGTACATTCACAGGTATGTTGCATCATTTAGTCGACCTAGTAACCCCGAAGCAGTCTGCCCCCCGACGCGCCGGGTATCGAATCTCTGCAGAAGATCCGCGTTTCGTGCGCTGGCTTGGTCGTGGCAGTGCAAAAAGCTCACCCCATTGAGTTCCGAGCGTACTTGGGTACGTATTCCATTGTTGCTCGAGGGAATTCATTGCAATGGGAACTCTGGTAGGCTACTTTTTGCAACTCTTCTACGCAGAGTTGACTCACCCCACGCCGTCACCGGACAAGCTCGTCGTGCACCTGCTCTCGTATTTTACCAATGTCGTCGGCTGCCTCCTTTACCAGCAAAGCCCTTCCGCGCACTCAACGAGTCGAACCGTCATTACGACCACCGGCGACGTCGAGCTAAACGACGCCATGGTCGATGAATGCAAGGCTCAAATTGGCGCGTTTGCGTAAGAAAGTTTCCATGGACGTGTTCCACAGCTTCATCCTGACGGTGACAGGACCGACATGGCATTGCTCTCGACCTTTGTCGAGCTTGTGGTTGTCCGGTATATGCGACTCACTCCAGAAGACATTCTGATGTAGCAAGAAGACCCCGAAGGGTACTCGACCCTGCAGGAATCGATGACGTCCGAAGACTCAGTGCGAGCGTGCGCAGAGATGTTGTATCTCTCGCTCTTGCAAACCCATCGCGATGCGCTGACTCCATGCATCCTGCGCATGATGCAGTCGACATCAGCGTGGATGGCAAGCCCCACACCAGTGCAAGATGACATCCTCCGCGCAGACGCCGTGCTCTTGGCCGCCGGGCTCTCGTCGTACGATCTCCACGAGAGCTTCGACTTTGAGCCGTGGTTTCTGCACACCTTGGTGCCGTACCTGCAGTCTCCAATTAGCCAAACTGTCTCTGGCGTGCCAGTTCTCCCGCGGCGCATCGTGTGGCTCATCGGATGCTGGCTCGCGCAGCTGTCCAACCAAGTCCGCATCCCGCTTTACGAAGCATTGCTCCAACTCCTCTCCGCGCCCAAGTCAGATACATGTGTGAAACTGGCGGCCGTTCAAACCCTTGAGTCGCTCGTGAACGACTGGGGCTTCGACCAAGCCACGTTTGTTCCGTTCCTTCCATCCGCCATCGGGTGCTTGTACACCTTCTTCGGCGACCCTGCTGTCGTCACAACCGACACTCGTTTGAAGGTTCTGGGGTAGGTACTGCGCCTGTCCGAGCAACAACTCATCGTTGTCCAGATGCGTTGAAGCCATTGTCCACGTGTGTGGCAGTGCCATGGGTCCGTGCATCATCCAAGTCGTGAATCCCCTGCCGGCCATTTGGGAAGCGGCCGGTTCAGTCGACGCCAATCTCTTGCGTGGAAAGATTCTGTCGCTGTTGACGCGCATCATGGAGATCGATTGGCAAGACGTGGCTGGTACGGTTCTCGAGTGGTCGATCCCACAGTAACCCTGTGTAGATGTAGAGCTGCAGAATATGGTGCTGTCGGTCGTGTCGTTCGCGACGAACCCCAACCAGCCCGACTCGGTGTACCTGATGGACCAAGGCCTTGCGCTGTGGATTCGACTCACAGAGGTATGCGATCGTCTCTTTTGCATGTTGCAACTCGTTCGGACAGGTCGTGGATGCGTACACACCGCCACTGCATGATGTGTTTGCCAACATCGTCCAGACTCTGTCGCGCGACACCGAACACGTTCAGTCTGGTCTGATGCTGCTCGAGAATTACGCAATCCTTGGGACGACGACATTCTGGTCTGCATATGGCCTGGACGTGTCGCGACTCGTTCGGTCGTTCGTGGGGGAGGTCAAGCCCGAGATCAGCCATGTGGTAAGCCACGCACGTGTTCGACATTGTAATTTTGTCAAATAGATCTGCCGGGTTGTCGATCGACTGCTTCAGCTTCTCCCTCCAGATTCGGTCATGCCCCTCCAAGGTAAGCACACACCAAAGTCAAACCCTTCTCCCGCTCACATATGGTCCAGATGTCCTGGCTGCGTTGTGGGCCATTGTCCAAGAACAGCCTCGACAAGAGAAGGAGCTTGTCGTGGTGTCATATTTGTCGACACTGGCCGCGGCGTCGCTGCACGCCCCAGCGGTCTTCTTCACTGTCGTTCCCACGGACCACGTCTCTTTGTTTTTGGATACCATGCTGCAGTTCTTCTTCTCTGTCGCGTTCACAGCGGTTGGCCCTGTCAGACGGCGCATCTGGGTCTCCTCACTGTGCTCGTTCCTGACGGTGACGCCGGCGGTGCTCGAGCGTATGGGCCTTATTCTCGAAGCATGCGTCGAGGTTGTGGGCGAAGCCGATCCGTTGGACGTGAACGACGACGACCTGGCCACAACCCGCCGCAGTTTGCTCTTGACTCAAAAAACCAAGCTGCTTCCCCCTACAATCCCTTACATCAAACAATACGTGTGTGCGCAGCTCAACCAGTGCGCCCAAATGGTTGGCGCAGAGGCATTCAGCCAAAGCATGGCACTCGTCGAGGCCAGTGTAGTCAATACCATCCAGGCATTGTGATAATTGAAACATGCTGTTGTCATCAAGGGTGTTAGGGGCGCTCCAGGTGGTTGAGTTCGGGTTGCAGCATTTCGTTGACAATGGCCGCGACTTGAACACGAAGAGCTTCCGTAACTTGCTGGCGAGACAACCCCGCACCTCCCGGTGACTCGACGTAATACTTGAGCTTCGGCTCCGTCCCACTCGTACGCAGCGTGGCTACGACACCGTTCACGAACGAATACGTGATCATTTCCGTGGTTGCAGACACGGGCAAGGTCGCGCTGTAGTCAGGCTGGGCGCTGTCGAAACCAGTGGTGAGGTCTCGAATAGATTGAATAGCGTAGTTGCCGACTGCATGCCAGTAGTGGCCTTCATTGCGAAGGCGCTTGAAGATGCTTTGGATCGTTGCTGGGTCGTAGCACTTGACGTAGTGGTTCTGCGTCACAAAATGGCCGTACGTCGCGTACAACTGCTGCAGATGCGCGTGCACCGTCATGCCTTGTTTCTTAAGTTGTTGGGCCATTTCGGCAAAGACCGCAGCCGCGCACACACCTGCGAAAGAATTCCTTCCTCAGCTGAACACCCTACGAGGTACAGAGGTAGGGATATCACCGTCTTTGTCTTTGACTACATTGCCGACGCAGAACCCGATCGCTTCTTCGAACGCAAACAGGACAGTCTTGCCTTCATCCCTCAGCTTTTGCGTTTCGTTGCCCATCCACTTAAACCTACAACATCATTAATCGTGGACGAGAAATCTCGATCGCACCCAGTAAGAGTCTCTACAAAATTGAACCCTTCTCGTCGCGCAATCGTCCTCAGCATCTTGGACGAAACGGTGCTGGCCACAACATAGAGCTTGCTCTTGTCTGCATCCGGGTGCTGCTTCATGTGTTGCGTGTACTCCCAGTGTCCCAGCAGGGTCCCTTTCCGTCCATTTAGTACTCCACCTTTGCGAAAACTCCTTGTCGTACCGATCTCATTGCCCGTGAACAGGTGCCACTCGCCAGAAGGCAACAGTTCAGCGACCGCAAGTCGATCAGCGTCAGGGTCGTTGGCTAGAATGAGGGAGCAACCATGTCTAGATTTGTACTAGTCATATACACCCACGACAATGATGTGAAGACGTACTTGGCTGCTGTCTCGAACGCTAGTTTGAGAGCCCCTTGGCCTTCCTCGGGGTTTGGAAACGCCACCTAGTTTCAAGGATTAAACGCGATTTCGGGGTTTCGGGGTTTCGGGGTCTCCATGGCAATCAGGACATACGGTGGGGAAGTCAGGGTCGGGTTGCACTTGGGCCTCCACGGGATAGAATTTGGGCAAGTTGAACGTCTCGAAGGACCGAGTCGTGAACTTGAGCCCTACTCCGTGCATGGCCGTGTACGCAACCTTGATGTGATAGGCAGGGTTGGCATTGTCGTGGGGGAACCGCGCCAGGGGTTTCATCGCCTCAAAGTATTGCGCTATCATCGACTCGGTGGGGTCTTCCGTCTGGCTGCGAATCTACAAACCAGGTGTCAATTGTGCCTCACACTGCAGTGCGTGTACGTTCGAAATGTCGTAGGTGTGCCAAGGAGAAAGATGGTTCAAAATCGCAGCTGCAATGTGCTCGTCGTGCGGCGGAATGATCTGGCATCCGTTGGCGCCGTATACCTTGTACCCGTTGTCCGCTTTCGGGTTGTGTGACGCCGTCACCATGATGCCCGCAACGCACCCCAGTCGGTCCACGGCAAACGGCTACTCATCGTATTATGTTCTACTGTTGAGGGAAGTCAATGCACCTTACCACCAATGGCGTGGCTACGAACCCTTCGTACAGGTACACTTTGATGCCGCGGGAGACCGCTACCGCCGCGCTGTAGGCTGCAAACTGCTTCGAGTTCAACGTGCCAAATTGGCGGTGATCGTAACCCAAGACGATACCGCGACTTTGCACAGCTTCGATGCCGTACATATCTTGCAAGTACGCAACTAATCCCTGGCGCATCGATTCAATGACATTATCCCATGACACGCCCGATGATTCGTTGCACCTGCATGGTTTGGATGATCACCAGGTCGTTCATGCACACAGTTCCCGGCCCCATAGCCGCACGCAAACCTGCCGTACCAAACTCCAAACGCTTTTCAAGCATTTGGCGCAGAACAGTCGCGTTTCCAGCATCGACGAGGGCTTGGATGGTTGCCTTCGTGCCTTCGTTCACGTCCCAAGCGACCCACTGTCGTCCCGCTTCGATCCACTTCTACACCCTCGAGTTAGAAACAGGTCTTCAGACGCACGTGACACCCACCGCCGCGTCATTGGTTGCTTTCGTTGTCATGATGTGCACTGTTCCTGCCTTGTTTTGAACTGGCGTACCAATTCCCTGACCCACGTATTTGTTCTGATTGCATGAAAACATTCGGGTTGACATGAATTTTAACGTCATTTTCGCTTGTACTACGTAGTACATGTATGTATCAGTCGATATTTCTTCATGAAAAAGTGAAAAACGATTAAAAACGATTTATAGCTGAAACTACGTAAAATGAAACCACCGTCGAGGTCGAAGTGAACCATGCGCACTGTGAGCCGCCAAGTACATCAAGAGAATTCGCATACGCATTACGAAACTTCACGTCTCCGTGACCAGAAGCTGTGTTACTTCGTGAAAAGTTATCAAATTTGGATGGTTCGAACGGTGCCAGAACTACTGGCACCACCCACCAGGCCTGTGTAATACAGTCTGATGCAAAAGGTTAAGACACCAAGTATATTTGAGCTATCTCATTGAATATTGAAGTTCATCCAATTCTAAAGGTAGTGTTTGATTCACCATGAATAGCAAAGCACAGCGAGACCAAAATAACACAATTTGGATATAAACTACAGGAGATATTTATACAAGTCTGTTTTAATACGTGTGCAAAACGTTAAAAACATGTTAGAAATCTTCCCGCTCAACACGAATTCAAACGAAGTGCACGTGGCCCTGCCAAGGATGGCACATCACTTTGCATTCTGAGGCCACAGAAGACATCTCTGTGGTCTCATGGGACTGGGAGCACAGCTGACGGAGTTTGAGTGCGGGAAGATTGATGTGTGCATTGAATTCACCCTTAGCGTTACCAAGACAGCTAAGTTTATCAATCGAAGCCGAACTGTCGTTTACAACTACTTGCGCGACCCACATGCCTATGGCAAACGCTTCTCTGGTGGCCGTCCTTCGAAGCTAAGTGACCGTGATCTACGGCACCTTTTCGCTGCTGTGACCAAATCGCCGCGAAGTTGCGCACAACTCAAGAGCGACCTCGACCTTGACGTCTCCCGTACGACAATCACGCGAGTCATAAACTCATCCACCCGTTTTAAGTACATCAAGATGAACAAGAAGCCCCAACTCAAGGCAAAACACATGGAAAACCGTGTTTTATGGGCCGAGCGCAACATTGACATGGGATGGGACGCTTGGAGTCGTGTAATCTTCTCCGATGAGAAGAAATGGAATCTTGATGGCCCTGATGGACTCAAGTCGTATTGGCATTGCATCGGTCGAGATAAAAAGGTTGTTTTTAGCCACCAAAATGGTGGTGGATCCGTCATGGTGTGGGGCGCGATTTGGGCCGACGGCAAAACCGAGTTGGCCTTCTTAGAAGGTCGCCAATACTCGTCAGCATACATTATAACAATTTCGGATTATATGCTGCCCTCAGCCCATGCCCGCTTTATGGATTCGTTCGTCTTTCAGCATGACAATGCGTCCATTCACTCGTCGAAGGAGTTTCTTAACGAGAATGGGATCATCATGATGGAGTGGCCTGCGCTTTCCCCTGATCTCAATCCAATTGAGAACGTGTGGGGGTACCTTTGCCAACGTGTCTATGGTTATATATGGCAAACAGTATTATTCCTCAACAGAGGCGCTGAAAAATGCGATACTGATGCACTGGAATGCCTTGGATCCGGAGTACCTGGAAAGCCTATTCGCAGCATGAAGACCCGCTGCATTGCTGTGATGAAGTCATGAGGAAAGCCTATTAACAACTAGTAGTTGGTTTTTGATGAAATTGTGTCGTCGTTGATATGTTATGAGGCGAAGTGACTTTGTTCTTATCATTTTGCACACTCTCTGGATCAGAAATGTTGCACTTGGCCTTGATCGCGAGTTTTTGGTTTCGTGAACTATCTTTGAGTCACGGACATTGCGGTGACCTTGGCGATGACGTAGATAGCAACATATTGAAATACAACCTTTATTTCATTGAGTGATGCTTGAAATCTGTGGTGTCTTAACGTGTGAAAAATATACATTCAAATTTTGTATGGAATAAACTATTCCATACAAAATTTGAATGTATATTTTTCACAATACATTTTCAAGGCGACGGATCAACTCAGCATCGAGTTCATCAAGTGCATTGTCTCCTTCCTCGTCAAGATCGCCATCAACGGAAAGTTTCTCCATTTCAGAGCTGAAGTCGGCCATGTCTAGTGACTCCGAAACTTCAGCAGCCAATTGGAGAAACTTTTCTTCCATGACAGTCGCACAAAGCAAACTAAACCCATAATCAATGACATCACCATCAGCCATGACACTTTCAGGCAACCGACCCGAGGCAGAAAGAACATTCTTGCGCATATGGGGAATCTTGTAGCTGTTGCAACCTGCAAACCGAATGATTTCGAGCATGCAGCACTGGAGGGTCAAGAAATTGGAGTTGAGGGTCATCATGTCCACACGTCGCCATGCATTGTCCGTCGCAGCAATGATGTCGTCAACACTTCGGGAGAAGTTTTCTTCTTGAATGGTTTGAATAGAACGGAAAAATCCCAGATCCAGGACGTTGAGGTCGGGTGAATTTGGTGGCTGGAACTTCAACTCCATGGCCCAACCACCGCTGCTGCACGCTTCAATGATATCGTCATCGGTTGGAGCCACGTGAGGTTTGGCAAAGTCCTGTTGAAGAAAGACTCTTCGGGAGGCCCCTTTAGGCCACTTCGTCTTGATCGCCGGTATGACGTGCTTGACCAACATGTCCTTGTAGACAGGACGAGTAACAGCAACAGGAGTTGTGACGAGAGTGCCCGCTGGTCTGTTGCGACTGGAACGTTCAGCAGGCACGAGCTCTGTGAAATGCCAAGTGCCAATCTTGCCGTCGAACCACTCACCTGATTCATCATTCCAACGCGGTCGTGCCACTGCCGAAAGGAACATGACTTTCTTGATGAAGCGCTTCGATTTGCACGTCCTATGCGGTGGCTTCTCCCCTGGAGCGAGGTAGTAAGTCTGCTTGACCCGAGTTGCAAAGAACCATTTCTCGTCCACATGCACAGAGTCGTACAGGGGATCAAAGGTGTATGTCCCCGGGGCAGCTGACCGGACGTGCTCTATGGCCCACTGGAGTCGGACGGCCTTGTTGGCATCCGTCAACTGTGGCTTCACCGTGCTCGAGTACTTGACGTAGATACAATGCGACGCAAACGGTCAGCTACTCCTTGATGCTTTAGGTTACGCCCACAGTTTCCTTTTTTCCGAGAAGCTACGTCATTGCAAGGTCGTCTCTTGTCCAACAAGTTGACATTGGCACGAACCCAGATTCGTCGCACAGTGCTTCTAACTACTCCAAAGATCTCAGCCACTGAGGCATGAGCCCCGTGTGGCAGTTTATTGTTTTCTTGTACAAGTTCCAGAAGCAAGATGGCGTTGCGATCCGTGTTGGTCAAGTCTTTTGCGCGCATTTTGGGATCTTGATGCTCAAGCTTGGCCACATCCATCCGGATACGATCCGTTCATAGATGTTCTCTTGGATACAGTATGAAATGTTAGTTTCGGCACCGAAGTTCTCGGAGTTGTCTGTTTTGGTGGGATTCAATTTCATTGGTTCGCACAGAACTTGCTGACTACTTGCATGTTTTCTGATTCGAAATATTCGACTTCTATCATGTTCATTTTTCATTTTTGCCAATTGGAGCAAGCATTTCTGGACGGAGGTAGTATATCGTAAAGTTGGTCATGAAGTCGGTCTTGTAAACTTCTGGTTCGAATTCTTCGCGAAGTTCATTTTCTAGTTCTACTAATGATTCGGGTGATCTTCGTGTTGTACGCAAGCAGTCTTGATACCAAGCGGCTGCTAATCCTCGAAAATTGGCTACGATTAGGGCGATGCAACGCTTTTGTGTTGCAGGATCGTGCTGGGATTCAGATTCTTTGCCTAGAAAAAGGTATTGACTTGATAAGTATAGAGACTGATGCTCTCATCCATTCTTCCATGATACTGGATATTGTAACGCCTTCTACTTTGATTTTTTGTGTTTGAGCCGCGCGTTCATTTGCTGCTTGCAGCGCTTGTACTTGCATATTCTGTGTCTGCGAGACTGCTTCGATAATGCGTTCTTGGCGTTCATTTGTTGTAGTAATGTTTGAAGTATTTGTTCCATGTCCGTTTTGTTGTTCGTTTCTTTTTTTAGTTTTTTGGGTTTTTCTTTTTCTTTCTCCTTTTCTCTTACTTTCTACTAAATTTCTCCTCTTTCTTTACTTTCTTCTTCGCTCGCTGTCTTCTTCTTTATTCTTCTTTTTGCGTCCTTCGGCCTTTCTTCTTCGTATCTTTTTTTCGTGATATACTTTCTTCTTCGCTCGCTCGCTTGCTGTCGTCTTCTTTATTCTTCTATTTTCATTCTTCGGCCTATTTCTTCGTATTTCGCGATATGAGGCCACTGGACGGTCTGCAGCTGCAAGGATTACAGATTCAATGCTTGTGTTTTCTTGAATAGCCAGGTTTGTGATAAATTGCAGGCTATATCGTGCGTCCGAGTTGCTTGCTTCGGATATAAGTTGGCGAAGCCGGATAACAACTTTGCGCTGATTGGTGGTTAAGTGGTAGAGGTCTTGGCGCAATTTACCCACTGTGTCTGCGTAACTGGTTGGGAAAAGGTCGGCGATATCAGTTGTGCAAGGAACCTCAGGGACACGCGTTTTCTACGCGTCATCGACCGATTAATTTAAGACAGCGTAAGGATT